>NC_044037.1:227557522-227857522 GCF_901765095.1 Microcaecilia unicolor
CAAGGTGTTGCTGCTGAGTAGCTGAAATAATCCCACCCCTTCCCTGCCAGGGGGATACGAACGCTGCCACCTCAGCATCCTGTCAAGCTGGGCAGCAGAACACCTAATCCAAGATTCATTCTTGGGTCCTCCACATGATTTGGCACTGAGCTAGTTGATAAACTTGCTTTGGTGAAGAATGGAAGGAAAATAGTTTTTCTTTATTTGTCTGGTTTTCTGCCATGATACTTGTTACTTTGGGTAGACTATCCACCTTATAATTGAAAGAGAAAAATGCCTAGATTTCGACCCAAATCGAGAGATAGACGTTTATCTCACAAAAACGAATAAATCGGTATAAATTGAAGCCGATTTTGGACGTTTTCAACTGCACTCCATCGCGGAAGCGTACAAAGTTGACGGGGGCGTGTCGGAGGCATGGCGAAGGTGGAACTGGTTATCAGCCGAGGAAAGATGGGCGCCTTTCGCCGATAATAGAAAAAAAGTATGCGTTTGTAGCTAGAATTTAGGGCGCTTTTCCTGGACCCTGTTTTTTCATGAATAAGGCCCCAAAAAGTGCCCTAAATGACCAGATTACCACCAGAGGGAATCGGGGATGACCTCCCCTGACTCCCCCAGTGGTCACTAACCCCCTCCCACCACAAAAAATGATGTTTCACAACTTTTTATTTTCACCCTCAAATGTCATACCCACCTCCCTGGCAGCAGTATGCAGGTCCCTGGAGCAGTTGTTAGGGGGTGCAGTGGACTTCAGGCAGGTGGACCCAGGCCCATCCCCCCCTACCTGTTACAATTGTGCTGCTTAATGATTAGTCGTCCAACCCCCCCAAACCCACTGTACCCACATGTAGGTGCCCCCCTTCACCCCTTAGGGCTATAGTAATGGTGTAGACTTGTGGGCAGTGGGTTTTGAGGGGGATTTGGGGGGCTCAACACACAAGGGAAGGGTGCTATCAGGGCCGGTCTTAGCAAGTGCGGGGCCCTATGCAGACCAATTTGATGGGGCCCCACCCTAGCCCCGCCCCCACCCTAACTCCGCCCCCACCCTAGCTCCAGGGCCCGCCACCCCTCCCTCCGAGCTCCAAGGCCCCCAGCTCCAGGGCTTGTCGATCCTGCAGTCAGTGCCAACTGAAAGCCATGTCTTTTTCACAAACACAGATACACCCTAATCCACTATAGAATAAGTAATCATAAACTTTCTATTTAGACAAAAAATAAAATGAAACCCCAAGATGCCAGACTCTGCATACAATGCAACACCACAGAAACAGAAAATGTCCCCTAGTACTGTGCAAAATATAAAGACAGCAGATGTAAATTTGAAAAAAACTAACAAATACCAATCACCACTTTACAAATTAACAAATAGAAATAAAACAAATATAGAAAATAAAATACCATTTTATTGAACTAATATATTTAACTTTCAGAGGCCAAAACATCCTTCCTCAGGTCAATACAGTATAGTACTGTTACAGTATCCTATCCTGACCTGAGGAAGGGGGTTTTGTTCTCCGAAAGTTAGCCAAAATGTATTAAAATTAGTCCAATAAAAAGATTACCTTGTTTGCATGTTCTATTATAAACATATCTACAATACTACTTTATCCTAAAGCAAAAAAATTTAAATATATATTTTATTTACAGTTTGTTGTCTCTGGTTTCTGCTTTCCTCATCTTTTCACTGTCTTCCTTCCATCCAGCATCTGTCTTCGGTCTCTCTCTGCCATCCAGTGTCTGTCCTCTCTGCTGTCCGCTCCATCCAATGTCTGCCCCTCTCTTCCTGCCCCTTCCATCCACATCTGCCCTCTATCTCTGCCCCTTCCATCCACCATCTGCCCCTGTCTGCCCTCTCTCTCTCCCCCATCCATTCACTGTCTGCCCTTTCTATCCCTTCCATCCACTGTCTGCCCTTTCTCTCTGCTCCTTCAATCCACCATTTGCCCTCCCTCTCCCATCCATCCAGGGTTTGCCCTCCCTCTTGCTCCCCCATCCAGGATCTGCACCTCTCTCCGCCCCTTTTTTTCAGCCCCCAGTTCCAGCCCCACTATCCCACCAGTCCCCCATTTCAGCCCCAGCCCTTTTCTCCCACCAGTCCCGAGCTTCAGCCCCCCCAGCCACTTCTCCCTGTCCCCTTTTCAGCCCCCAGTCCCCCGTTTCAGCCCCTGCCCCTTTTCAGTCTCCAGCCTCTTATCCCACCTAACCTCCTTTTCAGCCCCCAGTTCCAGCCCCCTTCATCCACATGCCTTGTATTAGGGCCCCCCTTTTCAGAACCATTCTCCCACCTGACCCACGCATACCCCATTTTCCCACCAGCCACAGGCATGGCCCCCATTTTCCCATATTGCCCCTTCTCAGACCCAGTCCCCTTCTCCCATCCAAGAACCCCAGTCCCCTCCCCACCCGTCCCCTTCAAGCATCCAAGAACCCCATCCCCTTCTCCCATCCTTGAACCCCCTCCCCACCTCAGTCCCCTTCTCCCATTCAAGAACCCCAGTCCTCTCCCCATCCGTCCCCTTCTCCCATCCGAGAACCCCCTCCCCAGTCTCTCCCATCCAAAAACCCCAGTCCCCTCCCCACCTGTCCCCTTCAACTATCCAAGAACCCCCTCCCCACCCCCTTCTGCTTCTCCCATCCATGAACCCCTCCCACCTCAGTCTCCTTCCCATTTGAGAACCCCCTCCCCACCCCACCCTTCTCCCACCTGAGAGCCCCACACCCTTCTCCCATCTGAGTCCCTCCCCACCTACCAGCTCCATTCTCCTGCCGCCCAGGCCCACCACCCTCACTGCCTTTAAAAAAAAAACCCAATTTGAAGCGCTGGAGTAACAGGCAGGAGCGCCTCCCGTCTGCCCTGCTACTAAAAATCTCTTTGACGACGTCATTGGGCCTTCCCACAATGAGTCCCGCCCGCCCTCGCGGTAATTGGAAGTTACCTCAGAGGAGGGCGGGACTCAATGTGGGAAGGCCCAATGACGTCGTCGAAGAGATTTTTAGTAGAAGGGCAGACGCGAGGGCTCCTGCCTGTTACTCCAGCGCTTCAAATTGGGTTTTTAAAGGCAGGACAGGACGAGCAGCGCCGGGAGCGGACTCGGAGCACCCCCCCCCAACCCGCTGACATCTGGGGCGGACCGCCCCCACCACATCGCCGTCGCGCGTTGTTGAACTTGGGAGGGAGGGAGAGTGGTGCTCGGGCGGTCGAGGCAGGGCGACCTGAGGCGCGCTGCGCGGGGCCCCCCTGAGCGCGAGGCCCAATGCGGCCGCCTCGGTCGCCTCGCCTTAAGACCGGCCCTGGGTGCTATGCACCTGGGAGCTCTTTTACCTTTTTTTTTGTTTTTGTAAAAGTGCCCCCTAGGGTGCCCGGTTGGTGTCCTGGCATGTGAGGGGGACCAGTGCACTACGAATCCTGGCCCCTCCCACGAACAAATGCCTTGGATTTATTCGTTTTTGAGCTGGGCGCTTTCATTTTCCATTATCACTGAAAAACAAAAACGCCCAGCTCACAAATTGTCGAATAAAACATGGACGTCTATTTTTTTTGAAAATACGGTTCGGTTCGCCCCTTCACGGACCCGTTCTCGGAGATAAACGCCCATGGAGATAGACGTTTTCGTTCAATTATGCCCCTCTATGTGTCCCTGTGACATTAGTGGTGATCCATCATAGTTCTGCTGCCCTCTTGGACTTGTAAAGCGTAATTCTATAACTTGGCACCTGTAAATGCTGAGCAAATTAGCTATTCTGTAAGGGTGCCTATAAGTGCTGTGGTGAGTAGCTGCAAGGGGGTATGGGTGGGGCTCTTGTTACGTGTGTAACTTACGGCATTCACACCAACAGCAATTATGCCAGCTCTGTAGCTGGTTTAACTGCTGGCATGGAAATATTAGGAGCGTTGATGGCAGCTTTACTCTAGCATTTTGGTGCACTTCTGCTGTTTGTTGAATAGGTGCTAACTGAGCACCACTGGGTCACCTAACAGGAGTCACTCAGTTACAGATTTGCCCTCAGAGTGTCGGTAAGGCTCTGAGGCCAGGCCCGAGGGAGGGGGAGGTTCATTGTGCATTTCTCTGCGGTTTGAGCCAGCTGAAGAATAATTTGTACTGTGTTGACCTCTAAGAATTACTTTTGTGTATCTGGGTGTGTAAGTATAGCAGTAGAACAGCCAGACTGCAAATTTTGAGTAGGTCATTGGGTAAAATGGGGGGGGGGGGCACAATGCATTTCCTCTCTGCCGCCCACCCAACTCTATCCCCTGTGCCCTCCCCCAGCTCAACTGGAAATTTAAATACTTTAGCCAGTAGGGATCCCCAAGCCTGCCAGCCGAAGATATCCCCAAGGCCCCCAGAACTCTCCTCGGCCAAGCTTGGTAGTCAGCAGCAGCCTACCTGAACCACTGATCCCAGCACCCCACACGTGTTCAGTTCTTGTGCACTATCTGAGCGTGCAGAAAAACTGAATATGTGCAGGGTGCTGGCATTGGTGGTGTGTGAGCACAGAAATATAAACAGCAGGCTCTGTGAGCTGACAGGGAGGAGGTGGTTCAGCTCTGTCTACTTGAAAAGCTAAGCACTGCCATCCCACAGGAGTGGAGAAGAGCCAGTGCCATCCTCATCCTGCGTTGCACAGCTCTCTCTCAGAGCCGTGTGAAACCTAAACACTTATGGCACTCTCATGAGACTGTGAACAGTGCAAGATTTTGGACAACTCGTGACTCATGCCTCTGTAGAGAGCTGTGCCATGAAGGAAGACAGCGGTGTGCAATAAGAGGAGGGGGACAGGGGAACAGACTGGTGAAATCAGGAGAAGGCTTTCAACAGAAAAAGGGGCATGATATGTACTGAAGCACGAATGGTTGAAAAAGTCATATGTCCAGTGGTAAAGTCCAGCTGCTGTCTGTGTGCTCCTCCTTCTCAGCTCATCCCCCTCTCCGATACACATCATAAATGTTCCCTCCCACCCCAACACATTTTCTCTGTAACAGGGGCGTAGCCAGACACCCATTTTTTTGGGTGGGCCTGGGCCCAAGATGGCTGGGCAGAAGAACTCCGCCTTGTCCCACAAGTCAGTCTCTCTCTCTCTCTCTCTCTCTCTCACCTGCATACCTTATGGTCTCTCAAACATCCCCTCCCCCGCATACCTTTTAAATAGCAGATTTTCACTGGCAGCAAGTAGCAACTAATACATACTACTCATGTTGGCCCCACAGCATGTATCATTCGCTGCTTGCTGCAGGCGAAGATCTATTTACAGGGTATGCAGGAAGGATAGTTGTTGGGAGTTTTTGGCTGGTGGGGCTTGGGTATCCAAGCCAGCCACATCATAGGTGTGCTGCTACTGGGTGGGCCTGAGCCCAAAGAGGGTGGGCCTGGGTCCACCCCAGGCCCACCCTTGGCTATGCCACTGCTCTGTAACACACTCCTAATCCCTCTCACTTCAACCCTGCACCAGTGAGTTATAGGGTTTTTTTTAAATAATTTATTAAACTTGATACTCCACTTTACCAAACAACAGGAGTGGAGGAGTGGCCTGGTTGGAGCACCGGTCTTGCAATCCAGAAGTGGCCAGTTCAAATCCCACTGCTGCTCCTTGTGATCTTGGGCAAGTCACTTAACCCTCCATTGCCTCAGGTACAAACATAGGTTGTGAGCCCTCCTGGGACAGAGAAATAGAGTACCTGAATGTAACTCACCTTGAGCTACTACTGAAAAAGGTGTGAGGAAAATATAAATAAATAAATAAAACATCCAAGCGGCTTACAATAATAAAAACAAATCAGCAAGAAACACCAATATACACACGAATAACTAATACACAAAAAAAAAAAAAAAAAAAAAAAAAAGAAACACAACCTCACTCACTTCAAGTTGTCAGCCTTCTCCAGATTTCATCAGTCCTGTCCCCCTCCTCTTATTGCACATTGCTGCCTTCCTTCGTGGCACAGTTTTCTCTACAGAGCTATGAGCCACAAGTTGTCCAAAATCTTGCACTGTTCACAGTCTCATGAGAGTGCCATAGTTGTTTAGGTATCACACAGCTCTGAGAGACAGCTGCGCAACACAGGATGAAGATTCACTGGCTCTTTTCCCTCCTGTGGGATCGCAATGCTTAGCTCTTCAAGTAGACACAGCTGAACCACCTCCTCTTCCCTGTCAGCTCACAGAGCCTGCTGTGTATATTTCTGTGCTCACACACCCCGGCTTATCAAGAATCCTGTGCAGAGAAAAGTAGATTGCACAACAGAGGAATTCTGTTCAAAATTGGCATTATTCAGGATTGCCCCAGGAGTATAATTCACTCGTTTCATTTGTTTGTTTGTTTTTAATGTATACTGCATAGCCTCGAGCTCGGCACCGATCCGTCATTCTCTTAACTTTTTGCCAGGCAATCAAAGTTAGCAGGGAGTCCGGCCTCATACTTTACAGACTGCTGATTCAGGAAGAAGGGATTGATTTTTGTGTTATTTAAACAGAAGGAACTACCTCTTTTTAAGTTAGAATGGATGCCCATGATCTGTGGAAGAAAGAACAATGCTTTTTTATATTTCAACGGTTTTTATTGATGATGTACCACGTCAAACAAAACCAATAAAGTCAAACATTTTGTAAACATTCAGTCATGTCATAATTGTACATATGCATCTAGTCTAACATCATCAACATTATTTTACATCCTTTCCTCCCCCTTCCCCCCTCCCCCCAACCTCCCATTTATTTTACTCCTTTACCTTTATCTACTTATTTCATGGTAATTATACTAGCAATATCTATTACAGGTCTTAACCGGTCCAAAGTCTGCTGGATGTCTCACTATTTAGGACGTATCCAATTTGTTAAGCACTGCACTTCTAGCCTTGTGGAAGATATTTTGTAAATAATTAGACCATATATTAACAAAGATCTTTATTTGGGTTACCGTAAGCCTCCCTGGCCTCCCAGAGCATTAGCTCATGGAACCTATTTCTCCAGTACCAAAAGGAGGGTGGCTCAGCCTGCAGCCAATGTCTGAGTATACATTTTTTTTCCCCACTACATGGGCCTTACACAAGAATAACTCCTGATTTTTGTCTGAGATCCCATAAGCATTCCTTTTATTCAAAAGCACTCCCCTCCAGGAGGGAAGCAGTCTATGTCCCAATAGTTGTTCAAGATATTTCTGTAACATTTTCCAAAAGTGTTTTATTCGATCACATCGCCAAAATGCATGCAAAAAAGTGTTATTATCTCTATGACACTTAGGACATTGAGCATCAGATATCCATCCTGCCCTTACTGCTTGTGATTGTGATATGTACCCCCTGAGAATTACCCTGTATTGACTCTCCTGCAGCTTCGCCACTTGTCTTTGTATATCTTTTATCAATTTTGCAAAATGTATTCCTTTCAGCTCATAGCCCAAGTCTTTGCTCCATGTCTTTTCAAGTATCTCATAGGCACAGGGGGGGGGGTGGGCTAAGGGACTCCAATACTTTATGTAAACTCGATATTGACATCTGTCCGTATGAAGAACAATGCTTTTAAAACAAGTGGCACCTTCCAGATGGACCGAGCTGTATGTTCTGCTCATCTCCTCATCTGTTGAACTTCAGATGCCACTTGAAAATTTTCTTGTGTTTATCAGTCTGAAGCATTTAGCAATTTTTATATTTCTTTATTGAACAGGATTTTTTTAAAGCTGTTCGTCTATATTTCTACCATGTTTTAAAGCCCTGAGGTTTGCAAAACTGATTATTAAAATCGACGTGACAGGTATAGGTATATTTTGTTTGTTTTTAACTTAATTTATTTTTAGATTGCAAGGGGTTGTGTAAGACTTGAAAGATTGTTCTATTTTATCTCACATACAAACACACGTTGACTACATTAAATGGTGATTTCCTCTGCCAGGTGTGCCTGCTGCTTCCTTGGTGACCCCTGCTGATGTCATCAAGACAAGACTGCAAGTGGCAGCTCGCGCTGGCCAGACAACGTACAGCGGGGTTATTGATTGCTTCCAAAAGATACTCAGAGAGGAAGGGCCTAGAGCCTTTTGGAAAGGAGCAGGAGGTAGGAAAGCATCGTGTTTAATTTCAGGCATTAACTCCCGGATTCTCTATAGTGCGACTTAAGTTGCGCGCTCAAATCCAGACATATTCTGGATTGGCGCGCGCAACCTAATTAGTTAACAAGCCAATTGGGACTGATAATTGCCAATTACCAAGAAATTATTGATGCTAATTGACATTAATTAGAACGTGTGCAACTGTCTAAGCATATTCTGTAATGTGATGCGGGTAAATTCAAAGTCACATAGTTGAAAAGGGGGTGTGGAATGGATGGGTTGTGGTCATTTCTAAAATTTATGCGTGTTATAGGATACACCCAGTATTTAGGCGTCTGCATTTACACCAAGTTTTACTTGACATAACTGTCTGCGACTACATTTACTCACACAGATGGACGCTCGGCGTATTCTGTAAACCGCACAGAAATTTAGGAGTGTTCTATAAAGTATGCCTAAGTTTAGGCATACTTTAGAGAATGCACCTAGGTGTTTATTTTTTCAGCGCCAATTTTTTTAAACGTGATATATAGAATCTAGCCCTAAATATGTGTATGTCTGTGATCCCGTGTTAACAGACAAACCAGCAAAAACACTGCAGTAAAAGGTGAGATCCAGTATTTGGGGAAGTTGCTAGCTGAATGGAATGGATTTCAGCTTTTGGTGGCAAACCTTTACTGTTCATGTCCTTTAGGACTGGAACATTCTGGGTGGCATTAGCATACAGGTTTAATGCACACTGCAGTGCTGTAGCGCGCAGTAAGAATGTGACACAGCATGCGCACAGGAACCTGACTGATGCACGGGAAGTCTGCAGTTATTGGCTTCATCTGTATATAGCTTGGGAGTGCTCAATCATTACATATTTAAATTCACAAGATTGCGTTTGTGTATTACACTGCTGCCTTTGCATGAAAAATGAATTGTAAAATGGATCGTCTAAGGAAATTCTGTTATTCTCCAGCTCGAGTCTTCAGATCTTCACCTCAGTTTGGTGTCACTTTGGTGACTTACGAGCTTCTGCAGCGATGGTTCTACGTTGATTTTGGAGGAGTGTAAGTTCTGATATTTACAGTATACAGCGTAGCTGAATAAGTGATAGTGGAGACTAAGCTTTCAGATAGAGGGTCACCAGAAAATGGTCTTTGCTGTTACATGTCTTCATAAAATATTAGAGACTTAACACTTGATTGATCATTGCAACTGACCGGAATCCAAACATCAGACTGGTTTGTGCAGCTGCAAGTGCAAAGAACTATTTTTAGATAAAGTTGAATATGATTAGCATATGATTAGAACAATTGCTGTTGCACTTAAAAATTTCTAGCACCTTTATATATCATGCCACATGAGAATAAAGGAATTGGCCTTTATGTTGGCCTAATGTTGCTAATTTAACTTGCTATAATGATTTCATCGTACTCCACCTTGATTATAATGGTGGGTGTCAATTTTAAATGAAGTTAAAATTACGTGGTTATTTTCTAACTCCTCTTACTCTCTTACCTATCTATATGTTCCATTTTTGCTTATACCCTACACTGTAAATTAAAATGTTCTATTACATATTGTGTTGACATTGTAAGTAGTATACTATGCCATACTTTTTGTATTGTTATTTGAACATTTTTACTGCTGTAATTGTCTATTGCTCATGTTGGATTTATTCTTACTGTACACCCACCGCCTTGAGTGAATTCCTTCAAAAAGGTGGTAAATAAATCCTAATAATATTAATAATAAGCCCACTTTGCATGCAAGAGCACTTTAAATTTTACATTAAAATTAATCTGAAAAATAGTCAGAAGTGCCATATAATCTGTATTTATTTAGTATTATGTATGAATTTTACCCAAGCAATAGTAATTAGTGGTACTAAGCTTTCTGCTTCCTAGGATATAATTCTGTGAGATCCTGAGATGTATTGTAGCAGTATAGGTGACTCAGGAGATTGATAACAGAGCCTTTTAGCTGTAGGTTGCTGATTGAAATCTGACACTGGCAGGCTCTGTCTATTATTATCTGAAAGTTACGTTGAATTGAATGAGTTGTTCACAGAGGACAGGTGTCTAGTGTCATCGATCAGAAATCAGATTGGCACCAATTCTCTTATATGCCAGCTAGAGAAGGAAGCCAATGAGTGAATAGCCATGGAAATGTAATTTCCCTCATTTGTAAAGGTGACTTAGAACAAAGGGTGAAGCACATTAACAGGAGAGTGTGGGGAAGCTTTGGCTGGCAGCATTCTACATTTTCTCTGACCAGGGCGAGGACTTTGCTTCTGACATCCTGCTAAATTCACTAGAAAATGTTTAAAAACCATAGAAGAAAGTGGCTTGATGTCATGATGTTTTCTCTCTGAACAGCAAACATCCTGGGGAAGGACCAACACCAAAATCAAGAATCTCAGACCTTCCTCCGGCTAATCCAGAGCACATTGGTGGATACAGACTTGCAGCAGCCACTTTTGCTGGCATAGAAAACAAATTTGGCCTTTATCTTCCAAAATTCAGATCTCCAGGTGTTTCTTCTGTTCATCCCAAAGTCACAGCGGCATCCAAAGACTCCTGAGACCCACCTTGCGGAGGTCCAGCATCGTGGTGCAGTCAAAACAGTGTTGAGAGAGCAGCACTGAGCTCCTGTACAGCATCTGTCCAGTCAGCTGCATGTGAGTCTAGCTGAACTGAGTGGTCAAACCAAATCGGTGATCGTGCATTTGCTTATATACATATCTATATCTTAATATATTTATTCGGTGCTGTTTATAACCTAATCATTTATTTGCACAGAAGAAATGATTTTGAGCTTTGGTTCTCTGCATGTAATGTTTTATTTTTTCGCTAACTAATGGCATGGATCCTGTCTTCGCATAGGTTGCACATCATGGGACTGTACATATTGTACATCTTTGTACAGAGACATCATGGCATTTAGTCAAAATAAATTTCTCTTTATACGTGCATTATCGCGGTTATAAGTAGGTGAAAATGTACAGAATGTTTTGAAAGTGTTTTATTAAAAATTATGTGACAATAAAAATGTATTGGAAACATTCATTCCTTTCTGATGATGTATTCTGTTACAATGAACCATTTTCATATACCTCGTTAATAAATGAAGGTTTTATATAAGCCATTTGTCATGATCCCTAGTGCTGTGTTTTTTCACAGAGATTCTCAGTACTGCTGTGTTTCTTGCAATTCTGGAAGACCAATTAAATAATTGGGCAGTCTATGAACTTTTCAAATATAAACCTTTTTTTTATTGAGGAGGAAGTGCTACAACAGATCATGTATGAGACAAGACTGGAGTAATGTTAGAAATTATTTCTTAAAAGAAAGGGTGGAGGATGCAAGGAGCAGCCTCCTAGCTGAGTCAGTGAAGGTAAAATACTACACTTCAAAGCACAGAGGATCCTTAGTTACAAAGAAGTAGAGGGAAATGGAGAAGTTAACTGGTATGAGCTGGATTAAGCTCACATCTTTTCATTGGTAGCTCAAAGTGAGTTACATTCATGTACCATAGGTACAACGGTGTCCCTAAAGGAGTCAATATTTGCTAAAATGCGTTGTGACAATAATGTGTACTATTTACCAGTTACACAGATTAATGCAAAATATTTGCAGCTTGATGTGGGTAAAAACAATGAGTTGCATCACATGTAAATACATGCAAAGCAGATCATTATCTCACGCCATGATTATACAACTGGCATTATCCATAGGGAAATAACACCTCAAGAAGTGGAGGTAACTTTCCCCTGGCAGCATTGCCCTGCAAATGTGCAAGCTTGTGCTCCCAGGAATGACGTTAAAGGGGCCAACCACCACCTCCCTCTTGTACCAAGTCTAATAAAGCAGTAACAGGGCAACTCAAGTGCCCCAATGCTGCACAGTGAGACCTATTCTATAATGGCATCTGGGCACCCTGGTTCCATTATAGAATACTAGGGTAACCTGGTACTGATGTACCTTACATTCACACACCTGCAATTACAGCAGCCATAGACTTGGCATAACATCATTGTGGCAGGGAGATTCTGTGCACTTTAAAATACGCAAATATTTTGTTTCTCTATAATTTTTTAGCTTGCTAGCTCATGTAATCTTATTTGTAAGTTGGCACCTGGCATGCTTCTTTCAGACAGGGGACGTAGCCAGACAGCAGATTTTGGGTGGGCCTAGGCAAGAAGTGGTTGGGCACCAAGTGTTCTCTCCCCCCCCCCCCCCCCCCCCCCCCCCCACCACTCAAAAAAATATATCTCAGCTGGCGGAAAAATGCTTCTTTCCACCTTGGTGGTCTGCAGCAGGCATGCGCTGAAAACTGAACATCAGCAGATGCCAGTATCGTGGAGAGTAGTGTTTTCGTTACCATCAGGGGGGAAACCTCAGCTGGCAGAGCTTGGGATCCCCACCAGCTACCACTAAACGTGCTACTGTTGGGTGGGCCCTGGCCCACATAGGCCCACCTGTGGCTACGCCACTGCTTTCAAAACTCTTTTAAAGCAACTTATGTTCTGGCACCTGAATGGCACAAAATCAGTGCACCCTTGTGAACATTCCTGCAAAGAAATCTGCATCCTGCTTGCTTTTTGATTTTTCTTAGTTGGAAAAAATTAAGGTTGCAACATAGTCTCCAAAGAGATTGTATGTAGTGTTTAAGCAAGTATATATAAACCAAAAGGCCTGAAGTGTTTAACAGTGTTTTTACTGTCTTATTCCTGTGTAATTAGGACTTTAACACAACTGAGTCTTGACTAATAACACTCAGGTTGGGCCATCGGATTTTATTTGTTTCACATTTTGGCAGGATTTACCCTTCCCCTCCCCCGAAGCCACGAAAATATTTAATTTGCATCCCCAAGTAGCAGTCTTGAGATTTACTAAACTGCTGTGGACCTTATGCAGGAGGTTTCTGTGTAATCTTAGGAAAATGACTCCTGACAGCTCAGGGTACTGCAGGCCTTCTGCCCTTCTAACCCCCAGAGTTAATCCGTTTGGAAAGATTGCCTTGGGGAACTTTTCTTTTTTTTTCCACTTTAGAATAGAAGTAATAATAAGATTTTTTTTTAAGGGAAATATTAGCCAGATATTCAAAGAATGGTTAGAAGGACTTCTCATTCAGCTGGTATGCCCTGTTCCTTGGGTTCTTTTGTTTCAAATTTTGAGGGTAGTTTATTTTTCCCAGGACTTTATTGGTATTTGTTTCAAGAGCAAAACCAGGAGAAAATTATTAGGAGAAGGAAAAAAAATCACCATTGTTCTGGATACAGTATTCTTTTTTTTTGTAGACAATTGGAAGGAATATGTGATCATATAACTGTTCAGTACACCAAAACCGTGAACATATGATTAAAATTTGTACTGAATGGGTACGTCTTAATATACCACACTGGAAAAGAGCAATGGTCTGTTTTGAGCGTTATTCCTAACTGCAACATTTTGAGGGAGGGTGAGTCCTGGCAGCTATAGAAAGTTTTTCTGGTGTTTGCATAGTACACTAATAGCGCTCCTGTGCACTTGGGCCCCGATGCTCAGAAGCAAATGCGAGTGCTGGAGGACATAAGTGCCAGACTGGCACCCGCATTTGATACTGAGGAATGCACAGACGGCTCTAGTGTGTGGAACAATGAGTGCGCCAAAGGATACAGCAAATAGCATGCAAATACCATTTAAATTAGGCGATTTGGTATTCCCTCTGATGCTCAACGAAGAGTGCCCTGAACAAGGACACACCCTTAATGCAAGCTTGGAGCTGGTGTTAGGTGTCTGAAGAGGCCATGCCTCTATATAAAGACTGCTCCAGCATACTGCATAATAGAAAGCCTTACTTTCGAGAAGGAAGTGGCATCACCGAGCGATATGGCAGCTTAAGCGCTGAACTCCTTACTGCCCCAGGCAAATACATAGCTTTTTGGGGGGCATTTTAGTGTTCCCACTGCATTCTTTTGTCTCCCTGATTAGCTAGAGGAGATCCAGATTTGCAGTGTGGGTTCAACGCCACAACCTGTGGATTTGGCAGCATTTGCTTATGCTGGGAAACCTGTGGAGTGCCGCATGAAGGCAATATATAGTGTGGTCTGAGAAGGCACTGGGCTGGAATCCAATATAATGAATTCCAGCCCAGTGCCTTCTCAGACCACATTATCTCCTCCAGCTCTTTTCTCTTTAGGCATCCTGATGATGGACACGGATCAAAACCCACTGAGATAATTGCTCTTGTGACGGCAAGAAATAAAAACCGATTTAAAAGCAGTGCACATGGAGCTCACTACTTTAGGGGCTGATTTACAAGGAGAAATTAATGAGCTTGGACACAGACTAGAGGACACTGAGGCGCGTCTAGAGGAGCATGCGGCTGCACTGGGGACACTGGATACACAGCTCCATGAGGTCTGGGATGGGGCACAGCAGTTTCTGACAAACTAGATCTTGAAAACCAGAGCTGCCGCCAAAATCTTCTGTTCCGGGGAGTCCCCAAAACTCCAACGTATGCAGGCTATGAATCTGTGGTCCAACAAATTGTAAGTGATCTGCTGTTGATGGGAACGTAACAGGTGGACCCAGCTACTGCATTGCTTGAGAGGGCCCATAGAACCTTGGCCAGTCCCTACAATAATAAACCCAAAGATGTTATAGCTTGTTTTTGTGACTACAAATTAGAAGAGAAAGTGCTCCAGGCAGCCAGAGGCATGGAGAACTTTCAATGGGACTCATATCCGATCGACATATACCAAGATCTGGCAGCAATTACTTTGAAGCGCCACTCTGACCTGAGACCCTTCACCGCTTCTCCATGTGCCCAGGGAATAACGTATAAATGGTGATTTCCATTTGCCTTGCTCTTCTACAAGGATGGGAGATTATATCAGGTTCACACCTTGGCAGAGTCTCGGGACGTGTTCCCGGAGATGGAGGGCACAGCTCCTAACTCACAGCCATTGCGGCCTTCTTCTTCCTTCTCCTTGGGGCTGTGGGCGAGACCTAAATAACAGCGGGTGGCAAAATAACTTAAGAGGCTACAGCAGCAACAATCAGATGCACGCCTTACGTGAGCCTTGTTTTTACCCCTCTTTGTTAGACATCAATGGCTGTCGACTCCACAGGGGTGCTCATCCCACCATAGATTTGCAGTGGTGACTATATCTTGACTTTTGACTTTCTACCATAGAAGCCAACTCTGTGGGTGCTTGAGCACCCCCAATATTGATAAAATTCCTTGTATGTGTCCAGAGAGGGGTTATTTCTATTGGACTTAGCACCCCCAATAATTTTGAAACGTTGGCTCCTATGCTTTATACTATATATTATTCCATTTTGTTACTGAAGGTGGGCATGTGCATGCTTGTGACAGGTTGACTTTTTATACCCTGAGATAATATTTAGTATCTTTCAGCTGCCTGGGATATTATTGTCGGGATGCATATCCTCCTTATGGCGATTTGCTCTCTAGTAGAGGATATCGCTGGTTTGGAGGGGGAGGGATAGGAAGGTTTCAGTGGTGGTACAGGGTTGGGAGAGGTAACTGAGGTGAGGAGGGAGACCATGTCCGCCATGGGTTTCAGCGTTTTGGGTGGGGGAGGTATCCTTTTCTTCTTCTTCTTTTTTTTTCTCCCCCCTTTCTTTCCTTGAAGGTTTACCCTTACTTAATTAGTGGATGTCTATACTTTAGTGACTCTTAATACCAGAGAGCTAAATTCTCCAATGAAGTGGCAGCTTCTCTTTTGGGAGCTCCTTCACTTAAAAGTCGATATCACATTCGTTCAGGAGACTCATTTTAAACCATTTCAGGAGCAACTTTGTTGGCATAAAAAATTTCCATCTATTTATTTTGCTTCTAATTTGGCTTCTGTCAAAATGAGAGGTGTCCTTATCTCACGTGTCTAGACCCTGGCAAGTCATGAAAGTGATGCGGGATAAAACAGGGCAATACCTTTTGATAGTAGTGATGCTTGATATACTCAACTATATACTTTAGTAAATATATATATATGCACCAAATGTGGACTATTCTGCCTTTTTAGATTGCCTTAATCAGCTTCTGCTCCACCATGCGGAGGGTACTCTCCTATTGGGGGGGGGGGCTTTAACCTTACGCTAACACCCAAGATAGATAACTCAGCTCGATCAATTCAATATGCTCAAAAAGATAGGGCTTTGCTTCTTAACTTTTGTTTTCTCTGTAAAATTTGCTTGACTTTTGGCATAATTCCCATCCCACTGAGAGATTACACTTACTATTCCCAAGTTCATGATACCTATTCACGTATAGATTATTGGCTAGGGCATTCTACAGTAACACAACTTTTTATTGATCCATATATTGCCCCATGAACTTGGTTGGATCATACACCCATGGTTCTTAAATTATGCTTGGTTTACTGGCGCCTGAATGATGCCCTCCTTGCTGACCCAATATGTTGTTCAATTGGAGAAAGACCTCCAGGAGTACTTTCAAATTAATGATAATGAGGAAGTGATGAGGGGTACGTTTATTGAATTGGAAGCCCACTTGCCTAAAACTTGGTTCTCATGGGAACGGGAATTATGAAGCCAACTAGACCAACTGGAGTTACAGAACAAGTGCAGAGGGGGATCGGTTGACTTAGAAAACCAGGCCTATCAATTACATCTCGAGATTAATGAGCTTTCCTTAGTGGATATTTCCAAGCACTTGCAACGTGTACGCCAAACACATTTCGAGTTTGAGAACCAGGCTAGTCGCCTTCTGGCATTTAAATTGAAAAAGCAGGCAGCCTGTAATTATGTGGCTGGGATCCAGGGAGGGGAGGAGGAGGGCTTATTATGAACATCTTTACACCCCTGATATCCATCCCACCAATTCTGATATTTGCAGATATTTGGAGGGATTGACCTTGTCCTCTTTAGCAGACCTTGAGAGAGCAGCTCTTTCTAAACCAATAGAATTAGACAAGAACACACTGGGCCATACATGACCTTCCTAACAGAAAGGTTCCAGGCCTTGATGGGTTTCTGAATACATTTTACAAAAGCTTTCATAAGGTTCTGACCCCATGCTGCAAAGAGTATTTCATGCATTGGAGGAAAATTCTGCATTGCCCTCCTCTTGGAATCTGGCCTTGGTTACTGTGTTACCTAAACCAGGTTGAGACCTGCAGTTTTGTATCTCTTACAGGCCCATCTCACTCCTTGATTCAGATTACTAATCTTAAACAAAAATTTTGGCCACTCGGCTCCAGCGGGTGATACCCTCCCTGGTTCATGAGGACCAGGCAGTTTTTATATATGGTAGACAAAATGTTTGAAAATGTCAGGAGGGTGTTACATTTGATTTTATAAAGCCTGGAAGTAGGCAGTCCCGGCAATCCTGCTTTCATTAGACACAGAAAAGACGTTAGACCCGGTCCACCGTTCTCCATATTGGGGCAGATGGGATTTACTAATCGATATCTTAAATGGCTCTGACTACTGTATTCCCAGCCACAGGCTTGCATAAAAATTAATGGGTCATATTCCAGTGCCTTTCTGTTGCATAGGGGAACTTGACAGGGGTGTGTTTTCTCACCCTTGTTGTTTGCCCTCACTATTGAGCCTTTAGCAATTGCCATTCGAACTTGGGGGGGACATCCAGGGCATTCTTTGTGGGCAGGTGAAGCTGTTCACTAACGATATCCTCCTGACCTTGTCAAATCCCCAAGAGTCTTTGGTGGTGGTTATTTGGGCCCAACACACTATGGTCGGGTCTCGGGCTTTAGGGTGAATATGACTAAGTCAGAAATACTTAATGTCTCTTTGGAACCATGGATGGTGATCCTTCTACAACACCAATTCCCATTCCGCTGGGCGACCCATTTGATATGATATTTGGGTATTAACATAACTCCAAAGTTAGATGACATATATAACAAATTTCCCCTCAAACGTTCGAGAGCTTTTTGATGATTTGGACAAGTGGGAGGACTTTAATCTTTCGTGGAGTAGATGTATCACAGCCATTAAGATGATGATTTTACCAAAACTTTTATAGCTTTTTATGGCCCTGCCACTTCCAATCTCTATACCATTTTTTTATTCAGTTGCAGTGCAAAACTTTCACCTACATGCCATGCTCTATCAAACTAGGTTGAAAGGGAGGATGGGAGTTCTGTGTTTTCATTTATATTACCAAGCTGCCAATCTTTGTATTTTAACTATCTGGTTGGCCGACTGTCTGAAATCGTGGATGGCCTTAGAACAGGTTTATTTAGTTCTGATCCCCTTATGAACTGTAGTATGGCTCCCTAAACGAGAACTACACAAAGTGTAGTGGTGGGTGACAAGCTCCACCAATTTTCAAAGCCTTCCACAAATTTGGGATGCCCTAAAGGCAACATCTATTTTTCTGGGAGGTTATCATTTTTATATATGGCAATTCAATTTGCACTGGTGTTTCGCCCGGAGGGCTTGAATACTACACATTGCTATTGCTATTGGCAATGTCATGGACTTCAGTATGAGGGTCAGATTTGGGAAGAAGGGGAAATTCTAGCTTTCAGATCTTGAGGAAGAATATGGGCTCCCTCTCCCCAATCATGCTTTCCAATACAGACAATTTAGGGACTATATTCATTGTAGCGCCCGGGGTAAACTCCAACTTATGGAGACCCAGTTGGAAAGGGTGTTGCAGGGAGGGAGTGGGCATGGATGTATTTCATGGTTGTATAATGCATTGTTATCTTATGATTGCCCCATACAATACTGTGTGGCTAAGAAGGCAATCTGATTATATGGTTTTTCAAAAACTGTTGAAAACCTTCTTAAGAAATTTTTTATGTGATTGTGTTATTTTTCTTCATGGTTAGTTGACCATCATGTGTAATATTCCTGGAGTTGGTCCAGTTTACACTTTTGTGAGCCACACTGAACTTTTGTGGTAAGTGTGGGATACAAGTGTCACATACTATTATTATTTGGAAGCCACAGATGAACCCTGCAAATGGGATAAATGTTTAAAGTACTTGCCAGTCATCTTCACTGCCTTGTTAAAATATTTGGTCATGGAACAGGACTTTGCTGGAGAAATTGTGGCCTGCTGGGAGACATGTACAATATATGGTGGCTTTGCCCCTTGGCTCAACAGTTCTGGACAGAGGTTTTGCAGCTGGTTCAACAAATCAGCCAGGCTCCATATCCTGTCAAGGCAGAACATTGCTTATTGCATTTTAAGCAAAGAGGGATAAAAAGCCAGAACTTCATAAATTAGCCACCAATATTTTTGTCACATGTAAACTAGTATTAGCCACGGATAGCCACCAATATTTTTGTCACATGTAAACTAGTATTAGCCACGGATTGGAGACGGCCTATGCTCCCTCCTATGGCAATTGTCCATCAGATGACAAAGCTCACAGCAATACGAACTGATCGGATCCTTCCCTTCCATAAGGTGTGGGATATTTATTGCAACTGGAAGCAGTGTACACATATGGAGGTCCACTCTGCACCCTAGACCGTGGGGTGGAGGTGCTTCTTGATTTAGTGGCTGGAAGATGGGCTGCAGCTTTTGTTTGGCTGGTTACCTGGTGGTGGGGAGGGCTTTGCTTTGTTGATGGGGGGGGGAAGGGTGGGGGATTTTAAGTCTTTCCGTTACTGTTCTGGTTTTCATCTATAAGTAGTGTTTTGTTCATGTTTGCTACAATGAACTTGAAAAAGAAACAAAAAAAAACTCCTGAAGGAAAATCTTATCTCATTTCTTACACCTCACTGTTGCATTAGGGTCATTTACACAAGCACGGTTGAGATCTTAAAGGAAAACACTGTCTAATTTAAGAAACAGAGAAGCCAGCTAACGTTTAAGGAACGGATTTATTCCCTTTCAGCTGCACTTGCTGGCAGCACTTCCTCTTCCTTCCTTCCCTCCTCCTCTCCGACACTCTGGGCATGTACTGAAGAGCTGTGTTTGATGTACGACTATTGAGCACATGTACTCGGCCCCATTGACTTCTTAATGCTCGAAGCTAATAGTGCACATAATAATTGCATATTATTAGCATCAGGAACTAATTCCTCAGTGCTGTTGTAGTGGTATTTTCTGGTACAGTTTTGTAAAGCACCGGAGTGTTGAGCATCTGGACTGCACGCCAGACCCATAATCCTTCAGTTCTGGACAATCATAATGAGAACAGCATGGGATTTCAAGTACCAACATGGCTCCCAATGTCTGAGCAATGCAGAGCTGAGAGGCAGGCAGCCTGAAACTACTGCACCTCCTGTGCTGAGCTGAAGTGTGTGTGGGTATTGGGGCTGAGACTTAGGAAAAGCAGCCTGTACTTGATCAAAGTAGATTGAAAGAGCAGCGTACAAGGATTTAATCTTTCAAAAATAGCTAAGAACTTATGGGTGAGAATCAGGTTAAAATGAAAACTAGGGTCCACAGCAGTACCTGTTCACTGGTCTTCATAAGCAGCAACAAAGGCTTCTGACAGTCACATTAACAAGAACTATCAATGCATGTGCAGAATGAGCAGTTTTCAAATAGCCCATTTACCCAGATGAATGGCTTTTAGAACTTGCCCTACATGTATGTATGCCTGAGGGAAGTCTACACCATGGCACAATGTAGAATTTATACAGAGTTTCTGCCTATGGACCAGAAAGTAGCATTCATTTATTATCCCCTTGGTGAACACACCACTAGCTTGCCATCTCCTCTTCCCCCTCCCCCCACCCATGCTGATCAGCACATAAAGGGAAGGACTGGGCATCAGGTCACTTTGTCTAAGTCTGGCTGCTGAATTTGAACTGTGTGGCTTTACTGTATCCTATGCAATTCATATTTGTCAGTCTGTACCAGGCAGTGGAGGAAGACACAGAGCAATATGCAGCTGCTCTCCTCCAAATCTTGTGCTGTTCAGCAGCATGGAGAGGAGGCGTGTAAGAGGGCAAGGTCAGGGTGTAGGTCAGTGGTTCCCAAACCTGGTCCTGGAGGCATCCCAGCCAGTCTTTCAGGATATCCACAGTGAATATTCATGAGAGAAACCTGGCTGGCTGGGGTACCTCCAGGATCAAGTTTGGGAACCACTGTAGCAGGATTCCATGGTGCTTATCCCAGGGATTCCCCCAACTCTATTTATTTATTAGGATTTATTTACCTGCCACTTTTTTGAAGGAATTCACTCAAGGTGGTGTACAGTAAGAAAACTCTGCCTTAATAACTTTATGGACTTTTCCTCTAGGAACTTGTCCAAACTTTTTTAAACCCTGACTACACTAATAGCTTTTACCACATCATCTGGCAATGAATGAGTGCAATTATACATTACTTGAAAAAAAAATATATTTTAAATGTGCAACTTTGTAAGCCCCTGATGTGGACTCTACCTTTTGTACTTTTTGAAAGAGTAAACCAATTCACGTTCATCCATCCACAAAACTCAAGATTGTATAGAGTTCAGTCACACATCCCTTCAGCCCTCTCTTCTCCAAGCTAAAGAGTCCTAACTTCTTTAGCTTTTCCTCATAAGAAAGATGTTCTATCCTCTTTATCATTTTGGTTGCCCTTCTCGGTAACTGTGGGCAAAATGTTTTGTACAACCTGTTTAATGTTTTAAAGTATGGATTTGTGTGTCCAAGATTGTTTTGGGAAGGGTGTCATGATTGTTGAGCTCAATAATGAAAATGTAAGGGGTGGGGGTGTGAACACAGTAACCTAAGATTTTCATAAGCACCTAATAACCTTACAGTGGCCCTGCAGCAAAGGACTAAAGTACCTAAACTATAGCTCACCTTAAGCTCATATTTGGAAAAGGGTGCATAATCAAATCTAAAATTTAAACTTAACATCAGCCTCTGGGTGAAAGGTTGGTAATCCAGAATTTGGTTGATAATTGCTGGTTACCACACACAAGAAGGTGGATATTTCATTTTTGCCCAGGCACAAAACTGGAGAACACTAAAGGATACCTTTATGCTTTACTTATAGTTACCATCACTTGCAGTCTAATCCTATGACAAAAACGGTAAACATTTTCCACTAAGAAACACACTGACATCACAAGGTTGAAAAAGATTAGGTTAACCCCACAAGGGATTAAAGAGGATATCTGCTTGCAGAGGCCTGAAAGTTTCTCAGTCCTGTCTTGGGCAAGAACAGTTTAACTCTGCATGCAACTAGGAAAGGGAAGGTACCAACAAAATATGGCTCAACAAGCCAGCTATGCATAGGAGTCATTTTATAATGTAATTTTCTGGCATATTTGGCCTCTTCGCAAATACCAACCAACATACAAGTATACACTTTGACATGATGGTATGTACTTTGCCAGTAGGCATATACAGGGGCAGATCTACAAATAGGGACCTAGATTATAAAATGTGCTATTTTTTTATGCACATACTTGAATAATCTAGGTGTGGACATTTCTACCCGCTCGAAAGCATATGTAAATATCTGCACCAGCAAGGCAGGCCGAATTTCTGTCACTTACCATTACAGTTTTCTAAAGACACATTAGGTACCTATTTGTATCTGTAAGATAGCTTAAAGGAGAAAAATATTTGAAAAATTATTATCCCTATCAAAATTAATAAATACTGCTCAGATGGGTAATAAAATATAAAGGAGATCAAAAAAGGTGGAAGAAAAATGTTCCAAGGTAAATAGACAAAAGAGAAGTCCAAGCTTCTAAAAACTCTTTTATTTTTCAATAAATGATCAAATGGATGTACAGTCTTGTCCAGTGGCGTAAGCATTCCTGACCCAACACAGGCTATGTTTCCGGCATAAAGACTTCCTCAGGGGTCTATCAATAACAACAAACCATACATTAAACATAAAGACCAAAATTAAATGTATAAAAATGTTTTATAAAAATGGTGAACAGGATAAAGAAAGAAAAGGTATACCACAATAAGATGTGCAGAAAATAGTGATGAGGGAACAGATACATCATACACAGGGTTTAGGAGATAGGACAGAAGTAAATACTTTATGTGAAAAACAGGCAACAAAAGTGATATGGTTTACTGTGTGACATCACACTAATGTCAGGTAAAGCTAAAATAGTGATATAATAGTGATAGTGATGTAATATATCTTTAAAAAAAGCAGGGTATATGATATGATATTGCCCCCTTTATTTGAATGTGCAAATAACAAATATATAAAAATCATACAAAACACCAAACTATAAATGGAATGTCAGAGTACACAAAAATGGACAGCAGAGAGAGAATATACTCTTAAGAAAACAAGGTGTACACAACAAGAGAACATGGTATTCCAATGTTAAATGATCAACAAAGCAAATATATTAAAGATAAACCAAACTAAATATGACATCAAAAAGAAGCTTTAAGAGCTATGGAAATAATAATTATAACTAAACAAATAAATGTCCGTGCAACCCTGCCACAATACGCCAGCAGCGATAAAATAGAATTCAAGTGTACAGAAATATCTCATACTCTAGTCTAAAGTACTGTTTCCCAAGTCCGGTCCTGGAGTATCCTTTGCCAGACAGGTTTTCAGGATATCCACAATGAATATGCATGAAAGAGATATGCATATATTGGAGGCAGCACATGCAAATGATGTCTGAGCAACTTCTCAGGAATAGTAATATTAAATCCAAGAGTTTGCTCCATTAAGAAAAAACCCCCCACAAAACTGTGCTCACCACAAGAGAATGTGATATTCCGATATTAAATAATCATCAAAGCAAATATGTTAAGGATAAAGTAAACTAAATGTAACATCAGAAAGTAACTTTTACCGAGCACTCACTATAAAATATTTTATTAAACAATCATATTAAAATATGTTTGTATTATTGTTATGATTTAATATTCTAGTACCCTTCTTAGCAGTATTCTATAAAATAGCACCTAAGTAGATGCCTCCTTGCTCTCTCGATCCAGGGTCCCTGTTAAAAAATGACCCTTTAAGTCAAAGCTGTTTAGATTGTGTCTCTCAGCTCTTACCCTTATATAACCTGGATGACATGAAACACCCTGGCTGGAATCCTACAACCTATATTATCAGTTCTACTACATTTTTAGTAATGCAATAATGCCATAAAAAAATCTAGTCTCTGATGATACAATATGGTTATTATTCCCCCCTTGTTTTGAACCAGTGACTTTCCACATATTAAGCAAATGTGATAATCACTATGTTACAGAAACCAGGCTAAAGGAAAAGTATTAACTACCAAATACCTGCAGTGTATTTAATATCAGAATCAATTTGTAATATGCGTAAGAGCTAATTAGAATGACATTTCTACATCATTGGTCAGGATTCTGGAATTTGGTGTTATTTTGCAGGTGGGGGAGGGGGATAGTTAGCCAGTGTGACCCATAAGATGATGTCATAGAAAACACCCTGACGTAAGAGTGCTACAGTTATCAGTGATCCCAGCTCTAAATGTCCACACACTTCTTATTTTTCATTAGTTTCCACCAACAAAAATTTATTGTTGAATAAATGACTGTTCCTGAAGACGAATAAAAATTACTGTATCCTTTGTATGAAAATACAGAGCTGTGTGCCTACCACATATCGTTAACTGAATCTTCTGTTAACCAGCCCAGTTAACAGAATTTCACCTTAAGATCAATGAAATAAATCTCATTGTCTTCAAGTTTCCATTCATGTGCTAAGGACAGTAGAAAAGACCAAAGGTTGCTGCCCCCAGAAGAATGAGATGCATAAAGGCATTTAGATCACATCCTTCAGCTTTGAGTTTGGTCCAGAAGGCTAGTAAAGAGATGTTAGCAAGGATGAAAGTAGGGAAAAGAGACAAATAAAATGCAGCAGGCTGACTAACAATGCTACTACCTTAACTTTAGCTCAAGTCTTGTGTTTTGCAGGCTGGCTGAGAGATGCAAGGCACGAGTCAGTTATTGTGCAATTGTGACATCTACTGGCCAGATTTAGGGCCCATGATTGTGAGATCATGAAAGAAACCTGAGGACATTTACAAGAGCGAGGATGGTCACTGTAATAATGGGATGAAGTAAATTTGGCGAAAAAGTAAATAGGGGAAACATCCCTGGGTAATTGCAAACGTAGGTTCATGGTGGCAGATTCCAGCCCTGGTTCTGATTGACCTGAAGTCCAAAGAAGCGGGTGGAATGGAAAAAGAAATGGGATGCAGCTGCTTAGGACAGTGAAGGGTACATTCCTGTGAGGGACTCTAATACAGGGGTGGACAAAGAGTCCTCAAAGGCCACAGTTCAGTTTGGTTCTCAAAGACTTCCACAGTTAATATGCATGAGATCTATTTGCAGTTAGCTTAACATGGTTTAAAAAAAGATTTGGCTAATTTCCTAAAAGAAAAGTCCATAAGCCATTATTAGGATGAGCTTGGGAAAATCCACTGCTTATTTCCAGGATAAGCAGCATAAAATTTGTTTTAGTCTTTTGGGATCTTGGCAGGAAATTGTGACCTGGATTGGCCACTGTTGGAAATAGGATTCTGGGCTTGATGGACCTTTGGTCTGTCCCAGTATGGCAACTCTTATGTTCTTAAGCAATACATTCAAATCAATCTCATGCATATTAATTGGAGAAATCTTGAAAAGCTCTGACTGGATTGTGGCCCTCAAGGACCATGGCTGCCCACCCCTGCTTTAAATGAGAGATAAGGGCTAAAATATAGAGAGCATCAAGCTAGGCATACATTAAAAGCTTCAAAGAAAGCTTAGTAAAAAGCCAATGGACAGCATCAAGAAATGAGAGGAGCTTAGCAGTGAAGAAGGTGAACAGTGAAGCTTGCTTATGTTCAGTTGGAGTGGGCATCAAGAACGAACCCCAGATTTGTAGCTTATTGCTGAAGGACCTGTCAATAGACCTTTGAAGGAATGGCCCCTCTTTGTAACAGTGATAACAGACAGGATGATAGATTGCTTAGTCTTACCTTAGTGGTGAGAAAATGAATGGAAAATACTGAAGAAAAAGTCTAATAAAGTTTCCACAATACATGAGTGTGGGGGATCTGATGCAGCATGGTTTTATAAAAGTGATAACATGTCAAAGAAATCTCATCAATGTTTTTCATGGGTTGACATTGACAATTAGATCAATAGTGTACACTGGATATGGCTTAATTCAATTCCACTAAAGTTTTTAACACTGTCCTACACAGGAAGTTCACATCTAAACTGGCAGCCTGAGATGAGGACCAAAATAGCGGAGTGCAGAAATCCAAGAGAACTGTATATCAGTGAGAAAATTATGTACAACAACCAGGAGAAAGCCCTTCAAATTACTATGTTTGGTGATCTCAAAGTACTAAACAGGGTGATAAGTCAGTAGCCAGAGCCTGCAGGATGCTAAGGTGCATAGGGAGAGGTATAACCAGCAGGAGAAAAATGCAGGGAGTAACTTAGTGGTTAGAACAGCTGCATGTATACTGAAAACCAGGAAAGCCAGATTCAAATCCTACTGCTGCTCCTGGGCAAGTCACTTTACCATCAATAGCCTCAGGTACAAACCACTTGTAAGCTCTCTGGGGACAAGGAAATACCTACTGTACTTGAGTGGGTCCTGCTTTGATCTACCAATGAAAAGGAATGAGCGAAATTCAAATAAAGCCAACCCCTGTACTAGAAAAGCAAATCCAGTTCTTGAGGGCCTAGCACAGATGATGGTGAGCCAGAGAAAGGGTATTAAAATGATCCAGGATCTACACCACAAGATATATGAGACTTAAGGAACTTAGCTTGGTGCCTCCGTGGCAGGTCATCTACTGTCAGGCATGGCTGCAGAAACAAAAGGTCAAAGTTCCTGGGAGAAAGGAATCCCAGACTCTAGACACCTAATGTGCTCATGATTGAAGGGTTCCAAGACAACGCTGGAGCGTGGTTGTTGTGTGCAGATCATCACTGTGATGATTGGGCTAAGTCATACAAAGGTTCATGGTACTGGTTCAGATTGAGCTCGAAGCCTAAAGGAACTGGGAGAAGTACCCTCTCTCCCTCCCCTTCTCCCCCATTAAATGATAAACCTTAGGGACGATCCAAGATGGTGTCACATTAATTGGATGCTGAAAGAGCCACTCTTACCTCAGTGCAAATTTATTGCTCTGTTTTCACTTAGCAAATGGGAAAAGGAAGGGAAAGATTTGTGTTTTTGTTTGAGCATTGAGCGAGATCTCTCCTCAGACACAAGATACTTTGGGCAGCTTTATTCAGCGGGTCGCAGAGTCGCAAAGCTTTGGTTTTGGCATTGGCGCCTTGTCTGCCCTGCCAGGCTGAGCCCAGAGATATCGCAGTGCAGGCAGCCTATACAGCAGGTATAGGCTGGTAGTAACACCAGCCCAGTTTGCACAAGTCTTGGATTGGAATGAATCAGCATAAGCTGAAGGAGATGGCTCTGGACTTGCAATGCCCTAATTATAGACCTCATGGGAAAAGGTAGGAACGCTTTGACTTTTGTGGCTGGTGGTAGCCCTACCGTTTCCATTGAGAAACCAGTAGTCACTTTATAGTCACTGTGACTGGCTATTAGTTTTATGGAGAAATCTCTTTCAGTTTATATTGATCAAGTTTTGGCTGCAACCCAGCGTTTTAAGGGAGAGGTGCAACAGCAAGAAATGCATTTGGTTTCTCAAAAGACCAAGGTGGAAGATTTGTTGGTTAGAGTTAAAGATCTTCAGAAATGTACAGTTGTCCCAGTCAAAGATCAGATTGGGATGCAAAGGCAAGAGGAGATTTTGGACAATACAAACTGATTTAATTTACACCTGAAACAATGTTAAGGAAATATCTAACAGAAGTATTGAAGATACTCACAGAAAATGTGTACCCTGTGGTGAAAACATACTATTTTAGGAATAGTGAGAAAACATTGAAGAAAAAGGAAGAATCTAGAGAAGAAAATCAATTGATATCAGAGGACACTTTGAGCCCTGTTTACTAAACCACACTAGAGGCGCGTTAGTGCTTTTAGTGCGTGCTGTGTAGGCGCCCACAATATTCCTGTGGGCGCCTACACAGTTAGCACACGCTAATTTTGTGCATGTGCTAAGCAGGGCCCTTTAAATCTTACTGATTTTCTGGAAGCTGACAATTTGGGAGAAGAGGAGATATCATATTCCACTTTGGTGGTTACCTTTGCCATGGGGTTTGACTAAAACTGGGTTTTGAATTTCCGTTATAGAGAAGTTGTCTTATGGGCAAAAAAAATGTGTTTCCTGATCTGTGTAAAGTAACACAGAAAAGACATAAAGAATTCTTTCTATTGAGAGAAAGTACAAATGCTTTGGGCATTAACTTTCTAATTTGATTTCCTTGTAAATGTGTTTTTTTCCCTTTAACCCTAGAACGCATGACGTTAAAAATATACATATTAACGTCATGGGGGCCTTTTAGGCCCCCATGCACATAATGTAGAAAAACACACTTAAATAACTTTCACAAGTTTATTTCAAAATTGCTCAATAAAATATGAATAGTGAACAACATTTTAATTATAATTTTTCACAGAAAACACCAAAAAATCTTTTTTTTCCCAAATTTCACGCAAGACATGAAAGCACACAAAAATGCATAGAAATCTATAGCAAATTAGCTGCAGCTACATTTTTATTCTAACTTTCTTTTCTATTATATTAGTCTTCCAAACAATTCTGACATGTTATTTTTTCAGAAGAGTGTTCTTTGCAAACAGTTTCCTTACAAGTGGAACAATATCGCTCAGCTTTCCTCTCTATGTTTCTTGGACACATGAAACAACGCTTTCGTTTTCTTTCTCCTGGCTCTGGAGTAATCTGAAACTGTACGCCACACTGTTTCATTGCTTCTTTAGTTTTCTTTGGCAAGCATTTCAAGTCGCTTCGCTCTGTCATGTGAGGTATTACAAGTTCATGACAAAGGTCCTTCAAGAATAAGCGTCTCCTGTCCTTCCTCTGTGCATGAAATTCAGGATGAGTTTCTGTATAAATAATGAATGAATTTAGGGCTGCTACATCAAGCATATTTGAAAATAGTACTACAGGCCATCGTTTTGTTTGCCTCTTACACGAATATTCTCCCACCATCTCATCCATTTTATCTACACCTCCTTTTGTTGCATTGTAATGCAGGATGATTTCTGGTTTCAATTTTTGGTTATTGCTGTCAACACTGCAATCGTGATGCATGGTACTGAGTAAAATTACAGATTTCTCCTTCTTTGCCTTGTAAGATACCAAAGTCGCTTTGTTATTGAATCCAAAGACACTCTCATAAAGTGCTCGCTGACGATTGTGTTTGAGTGCTGCTGGAATTTCTCGTCTGTTTTGCTTTATAGTACCAACAAATGTAATAGCTTTTGCAAGCAGAAAATTGCCTAGTTCAACATTGGTGAAATAATTGTCCATGGTGATGTTTCTACCTGAATTGAATATTGGAACAGCAAGAGTTTTGACTATTTCAGACCCCAGATCCTTCTGTACTGGTGCACCAACCTCTTTGCCACAGTAGATTACGCCATTTATGCCATAATAATTTGCAGAATCACACATCCAGAAGATTTTTATACCGTACTTGGCTGGCTTGCTGGGCATGTATTGTATGAATTTGCAGCGTCCTCTGAACGGTACAAGTTGCTCATCTACAGTAACATTAGTACTAGGATTGTAAAGTTTTGTGCAATTTTTGATAAATATGTTCCAGATATAACTGATAGGGGCTAATTTGTCTGTTTCAAACCTCGCTGCACGAGTTCGCTTATCATCAAAGCGAATGATCCTTCTAATTTCCTCATATCTGCCCACTGACATTGTCGCCTTATAGTGTGGATCAGAAAGTGGGTCCAGAAATAATTCTCGTATTGGGACATCATACGATTTTTGACTCCCTGCCAGCAGGAAAAGTCCAATATATGCATAAAGTTCCTCTTTTGAGATATTTTTCCAGGACTTATTTTTTGCTGAAGCGATACATCTTCCTTCTAGGTTTGAACATAATAGGACCTCTTCTGCAATATTGTCAGAAAAATAAGTACAGAATACATCTTTAGGGGTAAAGTAACTGGGACTTCCCACAGCTCCTTGAGCCTGTCTCACAATATTGTGTATTGGAGTACGTCCGACTAATGTAGGATTACTGTCCCAAAAACATTCGTTTTGGATGTTCTACTTATCACTTCTTGAGGATCCACTAGATTCACTTCTTCATCATCAGAAGAATCACTGGATGAGGATGTTTGATTAGCTGGTGGCAGATATTCTTCATCAGACAAAGATAGTTCACTTTCATCATCGCTTTGAAACATAATCGCTTCAATCTCTTGGTCAGTCAGACACTTGGAGGAAGACTGTGCCATTGCTGACTAGATGTTAGAAAATGAAACAGATTTCCTCTCAACAGCTTATCTTATCACAGGTCCTTCAGCAATTAGCTCACAGTGTATACTGTCCTCAGTGTTCAGAGGACCTGAGGTGATGTCATGGCCTTATCACTCCCTCCAAAAATCACATGACATCCTCACATGTTATTATCCACACCCTGGCCCCTCCACCAGCATTACTGAGTACAAATAAAGTAACTTGAGACACAAACACTTCTGAGAACATGATAAAAACAGCGGGGGCCTAAAAGGCCCCCAATTCGTACAGATGTAGTTTTCACCAAACAAGCATTGTTACACCATAATGCCTATGAAAAAAAATTATATGAACAACTGGATATTATCAACAATGACATACTTGAGGAATACCTTGAGTTTCAAAATTCTAACTAAAGTAATTTTGCAGATAATAGCAAAAATGTAAGCATGGGGGCCTAAAAGGCCCCCAATATGCGTTCTAGGGTTAATAATAATAATAATAATACATATGTTTTTAATGACCCAGAACAGTTATAACAATTTCTGGACTCTACAGCTAAGCAGTATTTATTCAAGTTATGTCTGGCAACATATTGATTTGAAAGCACATTGAATTTATGATTCTGATATTGCCTTTTAAAATGCCATTTGGGAAGGTTTTCGTTTCCTGTCTCTTTTTACATAATCTGTCTTGGTCCCTCTAAATTTCCTATCTGAGGGGTCCTCATTTTGCTTGAAATGTTTTGATTGTTTAAATTCTTTCATGTGTTGTTACCTTATGGACCTAATTTCCATTGTAAGATATACTTGCAAAATGTATATCCTGCTTGTTAAATTTAAAAATAAATAAAAAAGATAAGCCTTGACCTAAAACTCTTGCCCTGCAGCTCAAAATCAGTTTATCGAAAGTTTAAGGTGTCTAACATCCCACTACTTCAGACTACTCATTCATTTAATCAAATTTATCAATCACCTCCTTTATAAACCCTGATATGATTTAAACAATCAACCAAACTTCCACTCTTCCTAGCATTCATGTCTTAATTCCTTCACTGTGGTGGAGTCCTGGGCGCACTGGGACTGAGCTGACTAGAGATGAGCTGCTTCCAAAAGGGCAGCTACAGGTTTTCCCTTTGCATGCTTTCTGGATCCACTTTACATGTGTCTCTCATTTTGCCTTTATTATTTTAAAAGAATTATATGAAGCAGTTGAGAAACGTCTGTCCTGCCATCTAGGGGCAAATAATCAACAGAATGGGATGAAATTTGACATGTGGGAAAAACTGGTAAAAAGACACATGTTCAAAATGAGTCAAATTGGACTCGAGGGGACCAGAGAAATGAGCTCCCTCCCAAAATGACCCAAGGCATTTCCATATGAGAAACAATTTCAGCTTCTGTAGCTTGAAACTTGCATACCGTGAAACATGGTAGGAAATTCCTCCTTTCAAATTGTCTGTCCCTATTCCCTGCTTTCCCAACCCCAGGCATGGTACAAGAGGTACTGGTGTTGGATCTGCTGGGAAACAGTGATCATGACATGATCAAATTTGAGCTATCTGCATTGAAGTCACTAAGGAAATCTCCTGTAGCGGCAATTAATTTTCAAAAGGGCAACTACGACAAAACAGGAAAATGTTTAAAAAGAAGATAAAAGGGTTGTCCGCAAAGGTTAGGAATTTAAGGCAGGCATGAGCATTGTTTAAAAATACTATCGAGGAAGCCCAGACCAGATGTATTCCACATATTAAAGGTGGAAAGAAGAGCAAACGACAGCCAGCGTCATTAAAATGTGAAGTAAAAAAGGTATTTTAGGGACAAAAGAGCATCCTTCAAAGTATGGAAAAAGGATCCAAATGAAGAAAATAAGAAGCAACAAACACTGTCAAGCTAGCTGCAAAGCACTGATAAAGAAGGTTAAAAGAATATGAAGAAAAACTTGCAGCAGAGACAAAAACTAATAGTAACATCTTTTCAGGTACACCAGAAGCAGAAAGCCTGTGAGGGACTCTGTGGGACCCTACAATCATGAAGGAAATACTTTTAAAACAAATAGGAGGAAATATTTTTTCACTCAAGAACCAGATGGCAGAGGATGTGGTAACAGCTGTTAAGTGTATCTGGGTTTAAAAAAGGGTTGGAAAAGTTCCTGGAGGAAAGTTGTTAGTCAAACTCCAACTTTTACAGAATACCGAAGTACAGCTGATTTTTTGATTAAGGAAATGTGATAGCATGTCTGGCTATCTTAAAGAGTTGTATTGGCTTTGTATACATGCAAAATTTACTTTCAAAATAGTTTGCTTAGATTTTCATGTATTATATGGAAATACTTCTGAATTGTTAATTCAATTTCTTTTCTCAATGGTTTTATAATTCTGTCAATTCTGTCAGAGTTTGTAAAAGTTTATTACTGAGATATACGGCTCTATGTTTTCCTTCCAAGTTATAGCTATTGAAATACTTTACCAGGATTAATCCATTTAGAATTGAATTATAGGCAGCTGTGTAAGAAGCTGGACTTTTATTTGATAAATGTTGTAATTATTTTTTTCTTATCTTATGATTATGTTGTTATTCCTGCTTTTGAATTGTAAACGCCTGGAACTTCATGTGCAGTATATAAACTGTGGATTAGATTAGATTACTTGCGTCACTAATCTACTTCATTTCTTTGAAGGCGTGAATAAACATGTGGATAATGGTGAGCTGGTCGATGTATTGTATCTAGATAAAGACTCCTGAGAAAATTAGAGTAATGGGATAGGAGGCAATGTTCTGTTGTGAATTAGGAATTATTGGACAGAAAACAGAAGGTAGGGTTAAATGGCCATTTTTCTCAATGGAGGATGGTGAATAGTGGAGTGCCACAGGGATCTGTATTGGGACTGGTACTATTTAATATATTTATAAATGATCTGGAAATTGGGATGACGAGTGAGGTTAAATTTGCAAATGACAAAAAACTATTCAAATGAATGAATGAATCTTGGGGTGTAACTTTTCCTACTTACTTACCATCATTGGTTGTTACTCCAGGCATAATGATGTTTGTGGTGCAAGACTCACAACAGAAGGCAGCTGAGAGGTGGGGGGCATATGAATCTAAGTATGGAGTCTTGGAGGCTGTGTGTGTTGGGGGGGGTAAAGTGGGAGTGTTTCTGGGTGAATGGTTTTTAAATTAGAGTTGATAGAAGGGATGAGTACAATCAGAATGTTTGCTACTATTCACTTTATAAGAAAGTTTCTTAAGGTAATTTGTATATATATATTCTACAACAATGTTGTTTGTGAGGTTAACATACAAAAAGAACAACATTATTCAGATTCCAGATATAGTGACAATATTTAACACAAACACCAATAAAGATTATATATCTTTATTGGTGGAGGAGTAGCCTAGTGGTTAGTGCAGTGGACTTTGATTCTGGGGAACTGAGTTTGATTCCCACTGCTGCTCCTTGTGACTCTGGGCAAGTCACTTAACCCTCCATTGCCCCTGGTACAAAATAAGTGCCTGAATATATGTAAACCGCTTTGAATGTAGTTGCAAAAACCTCAGAAAGCTGGTATATCAAGTCCCATTTCCCTTTCCCTATATAGTTTAATCCATGCGAAGTTTATTCAAGACTTCCTATTCCATCCATCCTTTGGAAGACCATTAGAGTGGTTTGCAATCTAACATCATATAGAGAGTAAGACAGTTGAAGACAGCAACAGGAATTGTCAAACAGGGGAAAAGAGGAGGGTAGGTGGCATGAACTACAACAATATGCACACACAGACACATAAACAAACAGTGGTGGATGCTTGGAACAGCCTTCCAGTAGAAGTAATGAAGCCCAAGAAAGAGAGCCAGAAATCAACTGGGGCATATGACACCGCACCAAGAATGAAATTAGGTATGGACATTTATGTGCATCTACTTTCAGCATAGTCTACGGTACTAGAAAAAGAGAAAGATGCAGGAATAGACAATATACAGAAATAAAAAAGGTGCAGGTGCTATGGATAGCAGCATTGAAAAAGGAAACCAGTCTTGGATCTATTAAGCATGAGTGAGAACAAATGCATGAAGAAATAGTGGATGAGCAAGAAGACAATGCAATAAAAGACAGGGTGAAAAGGAAAAATTGAATATCATCTGTAAGGAAAGAGAAAATGAGAGGACTCAGACTGTGTGTATAAGTGAAAAGCGTAAAGGACCGAGAACAGAGCCTAAAGGGACATTCACAGACAGAGAAGGATCAGAATAGCAGCTATTACTGAAGACCTTACAGCTGCAATTGGAAAAGTACAAAAAAAAAAAGAAGAAAAACAGAGGCGAAATCTGCCAGAGAAAAAAATCTAGTGAGAAAGAAGTGATTGACAGTACTGAAAGTTGCAGATAGAATGAAGATAGAAGAATTTAGCCATGTTGAAAGTGTTTCATAAGAAGCAGTAGACTGGGTCTTACAGTATAATGACCTTAAAGCAGACTGGAAAAGAGCAATATCATTAGCAAAGAATAGGTCTGAAATCTCAGTCTCAAATTATGTTGTAAGACAAAAACCTAATTAAAACAACTGGGATAGCGGGATTTAAAAATCATAATGGAGTGGGAAGGGGGAATATGGCAATTACTTCCTCCTTTGTGTTTATTCTTTGGGTTCCTTTTGGTTCCAATGTATTTCAGTTATTTTCACACCTCTTTTGCCATAAATACCTTCCATGATGACTGCAGTACCCTTTTTTTTTTAATCTCATTTTCCTGAGTCCACTCTCCAGACATTCATCCACAGGAAGTTTAGATAGCATGTTATAATTTGCAGTGGAGATGGGTAAATAAAAGCACATCTCAAATATACTTGAACAATAAAATCGCACTGGCTGTTATTAATATCATTATCCTGCAGCCATGTCTACCACCACTACTCACCAGCATGCTTACTGCTCAGCATGGTCCTTTTCTCCAGCTCAGTTCATCCCTTCTTTGACCATCATCTGGTAACTCTCACACTTAAGTACTTAAATGGTGGAAACACCATTTAAATCATACACTTTAAAAAAATATATATTGTTTTCCTTCCAAATGTGTGCTGTAAAAACTAAAAATGAAAGGAATTAAAGACTCAAATGACTAATACAAAATTATAATAAAATAACCCCAGCATCCAGATCAATGGGCTTTCACCATTGCCTGTAATTTCACACCACCATACGCTCTATAAACCCTGTGCATTAAAACTTGTTTGTATAAGCAGCAGTAAAGCAGTATGAAAATAAGTGGTTCTTGTTATGGTTTCTGTGCACATGTGACATTTATATAAAGGAAGATCTTTGAGTACATGTGTTGGAATCTGTCAGAATTCATCTTCGTGAGCAGAATGACAACAGTTGTGTTTATCGCTGAGGAGTCAAAGGAATTCCTGGGGTTGTTTTACTCCCTTATGTCTTGTTTCCACTGTTAACAGATACATGTAGAGCTCCCTGAAGAATCCTGTGGAGGGTGAAACCACCGGCTAGATTGGAGCCATGGGACCATGAAGCAGTAGAACTGTTAGCAGTTTGTCAGAGCTATGCTTTATGATTTTGATTGTGAAAGCAAATTGAATTCAAGCAATGCAAAGATTATTTATTATTATTTATTGCATTTGTATCCCACATTTTCCCACCTATTTGCAGGCTCAATGTGGCTTACAGAGTTTTGTTATGACAAGTTCATTCCAGGATTTCATACATAAGAAGTATCTGTACAATTACAATTAGTAATGTAAAGAGATAAAGGGAAAAGAGAAGGAAGGTGATAAGCAGGATCGTGTAGAAGGTGGCCTTTAATAACTGGGTGGGTTGGTGAGGTAGTTTTGTAGTTATGGGTTCTCTTTGTAGGCCTTGTTGAAGAGATGTGTCTTCAGAGATTTGCGAAAGTTAGTTATTTCGCCAATGGATTTCAGGGCTGTAGGTAGTGCATTCCACAGCTGCGTGCTCATGTAGGAGAAGGTGGTGGCGTATGTCAGCTTGTATTTTAGTCCTTTACAGCTGGGGAAGTGTAGATTGAGAAATTTGCGGGCTGATCTTATGGCGTTTCTAGGAGGCAGGTCCGCAAGGTTTAGCATGTAGATTGGGGCGTCCGTGTGGATGATTTTGTGAACAATCGTGCAGATTTTGAACGCAATGCGTTCTTTGAGTGGGAGCCAGTGAAGTTTCTCTCTTAGGGGTTTTGCAATTTCTTATGTAGTTTTTCCAAATATGAGTCTGGCTGCGGTATTCTGGGCTGTTTGGAGTTCTTTGATAGTCTGTTCTTTGCAGCCAGCGTACAGTGCGTTGCAGTAGTCCAGATGACTTATTACCATTGACTGTACCAAGGTCCGGAAGATGTATCTCGGGAAGTAAGGTTTAACTCTTTTGAGTTTCCACATGGAGTGAAACATCTTTTTTGTCGTATTCTTCACGTGTGCAACAAGTGTAAGGTTTCGATCGATGGTAACTCCAAGAATTTTCAGATTTTAAGAATAAGTTTTAATATACAGGGTTTGTAGACGATATGGTGGTGTGGATTTATGCACAATGATGAAAACCACTGATCTGGATGCTGGGGTTATTCATGGGTCCTTTTACTAAGCTGTGGGGGAAAAAGTGGCCGTAGCATGCCCTTTCACAGGTATTTCTGAGCGCTAAGGCCATTTTTTTTACTGCAGCTGAAAAATGGGCAATTTTCTATATTTTTGTATTAATAGCCATGCGCTAATATTGCCATTAGTGTGCCTGATCCTGCCCATAGAAATCAGTTCTGCAGTTTCTATGATGTATCAGGATGAGATGTTCAGAAATCCAGGACTATTCCAAAATCTCCAGCCCTGACCCGAGAAACTTGGCATCTCTGACACTATACTCTCCTTTGTTTTGGATGTTCTTGCTCCTTCCCCTTCCCTTGTCCTGAAAGGAGGAGTGGCCTAGTGGTTAGGGTGGTGGACTTTGGTCCTAAGGAACTGAGTTCCATTCCCACTTCAGGCACAGGCAGCTCCTTGTGACTCTGGGCAAGTCATTTAACCCTCCATTGCCCCATGTAAGCTGCATTGAACCTGCCATGAGTGGGAAAGCGCAGGGTACAAATGTAACAAAATAAAATAGATACTATTGGAGATTCTACATGGAATGTTGCTACTATTGGAGATTCTACATGGAATGTTGCTATTCCACTAGCAACATTCCATGTAGAAGGCTGCGCAGGCTTCTGTTTCTGCGAGTCTGACGTCCTGCACGTACGTGCAGGACGTCAGACTCACAGAAGCAGAAGCCTGCGCAGCCACATTGGTGATCTGCAAGGGCCGACTTCTACATGGAATGTTGCTAGTGGAATAGCAACATTCCATGTAGAATCTCAAATAGTAGCAACAGTGGAGGAGTGGCCTAGTAGTTAGGGTGGTGGACTTTGGTCCTGAGGAACTGAGTTCCATTCCCACTTCAGGCACAGGCAGCTCTTTGTGACTCTGAGCAAGTCACTTAACCCTCCATTGCCCCATGTAAGCCGCATTGAACCTGCCATGAGTGGGGGAGCGGGGTACAAATGTAACAAAACAAACAAAAAAAAGGTACACCAAACCCCCAGCCTGGTCTTCCTCCAGAATTTGCTCATTATACTGTGTAGACTGTCTTGAAATGTAATTATGTGCCCATAGCTTCATACCTCCTTCCAGTCCACTATTGCAAGACTACTATATCCAACTGGCAAAACACACTCACCTCCAAACCTGTCCTTCCTCGCAGTACCTTCACTTATAACCCACTTTACTTTCCAACTAGACTATGGCTGACAACTTTCATGACAAGGATCACAATATTTTAAGCCTGACCTCTCATACCAGGACACCTTCATCTTCCCTTCCTCACACTTCATTGCCACACCCTTCCTTTGACTCCTGCCACTTTTCTAAAAAAAACAGGAAACTGCATATCATCTCTCTGCCTCCAAACTCACTACCTGTTCCTCTTATCCCATTCCCACCAAACTCCTTAGCTCTGCTCTTCTCTTCCATCTATCTCATCTTCAGTCTATCAATTTCCACAGTAACTACCTGCTACCTTTAAACATACCATGATCACACACACAAACAAAAACACTTCAATGAACCCTTCTGAACCCTATTGACCATACTACTATCTCGTCTCCCTCCTTTCTTTTGCAGCGAAAGTACTCAAACCTGTTTATATCTCTACTGTCTTGACTTTTTCATCTCAAGCCATTTTTGATCTAGTCAAGTCTGGCTTTTGATCTCTACACACTACAGAAATTGTCCTTGCCAAACTCTCCAGTGACCAGATCAAGGGCCTTTAATCTATCCTCATCCTTCTTGACCTAGTCAGCAGCTTTTGACAGTGTTAACCTATTCTAATACTCTGCCCTCAGTTGGATTTAAGGATTCTGTTCATTTTGGTTTTCTCATTCCCATTGCAATTTTAGTGTATTCTGGTGGATCCTCTCTTTACCACTATCAGTGTACCACAGGGCTCTCTATATTTGTTCTCTTATTGCTCTGATCTCCTCCCATGGCTTTCAATCAAAAGTGTAGCTGGGGGGTGCAAGGGGAATGGCTGCTCCCCTAAACAGATTTTGAATGAAACAGCACTTACATGGATTGGCCCTTCTGCCTCGCACCAGCATCTATTTTACAAAAGGTCTGCTCCTCTGATGTCAAAACCTGGCTATGTTTCTGCTTTCATTATCTTCTTTATGGTGATAACTCCCAAATCTCTCTATATATACCAGAAATATCACCACTACACCAGTCCCAAATCTCAGCTTCCTTATGGACATTGCTGCCTAAATGTTCCACCACCATATGAAATTTGACATGGCCAAAACAGGGCATCTCATCTTTCCTCTTCTCCTTTTCTTTACTGCCATGGAAATGCATTTCCTTAGTCCCTTCAGACTGTAAACTTGGGGTCATCTTTTACTCCTATCAAACACATTGTTAAAACCTGTCATTTTTCTCTATAATCCCCACAATAAACACCACAGAGAGAATAAATAACTATGATCCAAGTACCAACTATCTAAACTATAGTACAATTAATACACAATGGGGGGCACTTCAAAATATTTTATAAAATGAGAGGAGACTATCAGTGTAATACAGTGCCACTTAGTGCTCACGGCACCTTCACTTATGTTTAAATGACGAAACCATGAGAATTCTTGCTGTACTTGTCACTGGCAAACACACACCAGGCTCCTCTCGTGTTTTTGTTTTACAACTCTGTCAAACATGTGCTCAAACACATTGAGTAAATGTATAAAAATATATGTGCATTTTCAAAATGTGTCCCAATGTCTAATACTTCATAAACAATCCATAAACTTGTTAAAAACACACAACTTATTTGCTGCATCACGTGGGTAAAGACGCACGGTCTGAGGGACCCCAATTCACTTGCTTACTCTGGGACCTACATGGACGGCCCCACTCTCCGTCAGCAAATACGCAGCACAAACACTATGCTGATTGCTCATTCATTCAAAAATTCCCAGGGCTTAACGAACTGCATCTTGGTACACTTTCTCAAGCCTCTCATGACTGCAGAAAACATAAGTGAATATATGTACTGCAATGATGTAATCATCAAAATAACTTTATTCAATGATCAATGCACACAGACAATGAACAGATATAGAAGACACAGGAGAAGGCCAAATTAAACCACATCCGCTTTATACTATGGTATTCCATTCTATAGCTTCATTTAAGTCCCACTGTGTTACGGCTCCTAACTGATGAATCCAATATTGTTCCTGTAATGTTAAACGGTGAATCCTGTCACCAACGACTGAGTATTCAAACACTTGTTCTGACTTTTTTTTTTTTTTTAATTTGTACCCCGCGCTTTCCCACTCATGGCAGGCTCAATGCGGCTTAGGTACTTATTTGTACCTGGGGAAATGGAGGGTTAAGTGACTTGCCCAGAGTCACAAGGAGCTGCCTGTGCCTGCAGTGGGAATTGAACCCAGTTCCCCAGGACCAAAGTCCACCTCTCTAACCACTAGGCCACTCCTCCACTCGATCAAAAATATGTTTACATAAAAAATGTTGAACCAGAGGCGCTATCATTGTGGCAGTATGTAACCTGCTGCAATGTTCAGTCCAAGGTGTTTTTATCTTCCTACTAGTATGCCCAACATAAATAAATTGACAAGGACAAATGCTCTCTCTCTTTCTCTCTGACCAGTTAGGTCCTATAGGATAGATCTTACCACACCATCCTCAATATTTCAGCCCCTGGAAAAAGCTATACATAGGCCTGCTTGAAATACTGAATGAAACTGTACGTGCTTAAAGACCTAAAACATTTAGAGAAGAGACATCACTTTGGAGCTTCCAATTTAACTGCAGGCCAATGTAAAGCGCTAATCGCTTGAAAAAAAAAAATCACCCTGACATTGCCATACGTCCAGCTGACATAGGTCCCTGAGAAAGGAAGTGAAACAGGGTACCTCATTGGACAGCATCTTGCAACTTATCTGCTGTGCCACAAGGGTAAGCATGTTTTTAACAAATTTATGGACTACTTATGAAATATTTATTTCTGCATTTGTACCTCACATTTTTCAATCAGGTTGTCAGTTCAATGTGGCAAACTGTTAGACATGTAGCATTATCATTTGTATTTGGCGTGTCACTGTTTTTCTGTGGTGATCACATTCCGTGGTGTGTTGCATTGTTGATTAGTTAGATTGGGGCACATTTTACACAATGTCTTTGGGCACATGTTTGACAGAGTTGTAAAACAAAAAAACAAACATGAGAGGAGCCTGATGATGTGTTTTTGTGCCAGCGACAAGTAGAGCAAGATTGCTCAGGGTTTGTCATTTAAACATAAATGCAGGTGCCTGTGAGCACTAAGAACATAAGACTAGCCATACTGGGTCAGACCAATGGTCCATCTAGACCAGTACCTTGTTTCCAAACGTGGCCAATCCAGGTCACAAATACCTGGAGGAAACCCAAATAATAGCAACATTCCATGCAACTCATCCCAAGGCTGGAGTGGTTTCCCCATGTTTATCTCAATTGCAGACTATGGACTTTTCCTTCAGGAATTTGTACAGACCTTTTTTAACCCAGACACACTAACTGCTGTTACCACATCCTCTGGTAACAAGTTACAGAGTTCAACTATTCGTTGAATGAAAATATATTTTCTCCTCTTTGTTTTAAAAGTATTTTCATGTAATTTCACTGAGTGTCCCTTAATCTTTGAATTTATTGAAAGGAAAACACAAACAAAAAAGATCACTTCTACTGGTTCTACACCACTCAGACTTTTTGTAGACCTCAATCATATCTCCCCTTAGCTCTCTTTTCCAAGCTGAAGAGCCCTAACCTCCTGAAATACAGTGACCAATATAGAACTCAATAGTCAAGGTGAGGTCGCACCATGAAGCGATACAGAGGTCTTATTTTCCACTTCCTTCCTAATAATTCCAGCATCCTGTTTGCTTTTTTGGCCGCTGCCACACACTGGGCAGAAGATTTCAGCATATTATCTACAATGACACCTAGATCTTTTTCTTGGGTGCTTACTCCCAAGGTGGACCCTAGCATCAGGTAACTATGATTCAGATTATTCTTCCCAATGTGCATCACTTTGCATTTGTCCACATTAACTTTCATCTGCTTGGATTCCCAGTCTTCCAATTTCCTAAGGTCTTCCTGCAGTTTTTCTGTCATCTGCAAATTTAATAACCTTGCTTATTGTTCCAGTTTCCAGATCATGTATAAATATGTTAAATGGCACCGGTCCCATTATAGAACCCTGCAGCACTCCATTATTCACCCTCCTCCTTTGAGAAAAATGACCATTTAACCTTACCCTCTGTTTTATGTCCAATAACCCAATTCCTAATCTAGAGCAGAACACTGCCTCACATCCCATGAATTTTTAATTTCCTCAGAAGTCTGTCATGAGGAACTTTGTCAAAAGCTTTCTGAAAATCTAGATAAACTACATCAACTGGCTCACCTTTATCGACATGTTTATTCACACCTTCAAAGAAATAAAGCAAACTGGTGAGGCAAGACTTCCCTTGTCTGAATCCATGCTGACACTGTCCCATTAAACCATGTTTATCTATTTGTTCTGTAATTGTATTCTTTATAATATTTTCTACTATTTTGACCGGCACAGAGATCAGGCTTACCAGTCTGTAATTTCCCAGATCACCCCTAGAGCCCTTTAAAAAAAAAAATCTGCATTACAATGGCCACCCTCCAATCTTCAGGTAATGTATTTAAGTGTCCCCAATTGTGTATTAATTGAACTACAGTTCAGAGAGTTATAGAGAAAAAATGATCCAAATCCATCACCAAAATTTATCGTTTCCTTTTGAAGCATACTATCAAAACCCTTGCATACATTTTTTTTTATCATCTCCCAGACTACTGCAATCTGCTCCTCACAGGTCCCTCACTGAACCATCTCCCTCTTCTTCAATCTATACAAACTTCAGCTGCATCACTTATCTTCCACCAGTGTTGGTACACCCACATAAGCCCTCTTAAGTTTTTTTCATTGGCTTCCTATTTATTCTTTCATACAGTTAAAACTTTCATATTCACATAGAAGTGCATTCATTTTGCAGCTCCTCATGATCTCTCCTCTCTTACTTTCCCTACACTCCTCATCAGGAATTCTACTGGTCAGATCATTCACTTACCTGTGCGCCCTTCTCTTCCACTACCAACTCCAAACTCTGTTTTTACCACCTTGCGGTGCCAAACACCTAGAGAAGACTTCCTGAGTTGGTGCCTCTCTGGCTATATTCAAATTCAACCTAGAAGCCCACTTTTTTGAGGCTGGTTTTGAAGTTTAATCCCTTATTCTCCTGTCCATATCCATGTTCTGTTTAACCCTTTTCCCATTACAAATGAAACTGTTTATTTGTCCTTTGTCTCTGTCTTGACTGCAAACTCTACTGAACAGGGATTGACCATTATATGTACAGCACTGCATATACTTAGTGGTGCTACAGAAAGTAACAATAGTAACGCACTGACCCTAGTCAAGTTATCAATACATTTTTCAGGCCCGATACATTGTTTAGTGTGCTTCACAAGTAGCCCAATCTTGTTTCTTGATATACAACTGTGAAAGCTTCAGTTGTCAGTCATTTTGAAATGGAATAGGATTCTTACAACTGGATGGCCAAATCTGCAGGAAATGGATACTGCATTGAGTGTGTAAACTTGTTTCCAATGGAAGCATGGCTGTGGGTTTTCCTTAAGTTTGCCTTTGCTGCAGGCTTTGCTTATTTCCTGAGGTATGTAAAGGGCTGAAAATAAAAAAGATTTTCATAGCCATAACATGTAAGACTACTTTTTGTTTGATACTAATATTGAAAATAAATTAGCACACAGATTCATAGCACTTCATAACTGGATGTAATCCAGCTAGTTTTAAGCTCCAAAGCTCATACTCTGCCTTTTCTTTTAGTTCTTTGAAATTTATTTTAGAAACATATTAATGGAAATGAAGCCACATTTATTACATTTTTTTTACCTTTAATTTTTATTTTTCCAATGTTTAACCACTGTGATGTCTTCGCTTTGAGCAATTAATCAAATAAACAGACCCTTGAACTTTCATAACTTTCCTACCAGCCTTTCAAGAGCATCAGAATGAGGAACTCCACCTTATTTTTGCAAACCTTTTAACCAACAGTTCTAATAAAAGATACTACAAACTCTTTACATTAAGGGGGTCACATAACTTCTGCTGATCCTCATAAAGTCATCCTATTAGCACATTTTCGCTTACTTCTAATTTGACTTTTAGATTAATAATCCTGATTCATTTAAAAGAGCATGTGTTCCTGAGCAAGCTGGAATAGGAAATGGGACAAAAAAACGTGCAATGGCAATAAGCAAAAAAACCAAAGGATCATAAAGTGCTAAGCAGAACATGAAGAAAACATGTTCCCTGGATTCCAGTCTTATTTACTTTTCTTATTTTCTTTGCTGATCATGTTTATGAAGTTGAGATTCCTAGAAGGAAACACCAGGGCCCACTATTCTGTGTGAAAAGTCGGTATGGAATTAATAAAATAATTAATATAAAAAACTGGGTTTGGCTATCAGAAAGCCAAAGTTCTAGTCCTTATTTTATTATTACTGCAGAGAAATAGACATAAGTACCACAGTCATGCCTGAAAAGAAAAAGAATAATCTGGACAGAAGGGAAAATAAAACCCCCAAGCACCTGTGTATTTGTTTATAACAAAACCTTCTTTTTACTGCATTTAGCAGAGAAAAACAGAACAAAGAAATATTGAAGAGGTCATTTCATTTTACAAAGTCTGAAGAATCAATTACCAAATGCAGGATGCTTTATAAAATTAGTACAGGTCAATTAATGTTTTGTTTACAGAAAAAAAGTTAATACTATACTTTGGGTTCTACCCAAAAAACCAATGCAACATGACCTGCTGCATGCACTTCTAAGGACATGTATAATGGTTACAGTACTAACAGTCCTTACGAAAATGAAACATTCATCTGTTATCTAAGAAATTTTGATTATTTAAAAATGACTTTTTTTTCCCAAGAAAATCTCTGACTAGCAGCAGAATATATATGCTTTTTCTTTTTTTTTTTTAAGAAAGAGATCCCTTTCAAACTCAGGTACAGTAGTATTAAAAGTCACATGTACCAAAGATAACGTGTTTCTAAATATACAGAAAGAATGGTGGTATTGCTGCACACCTTTATACAATAAAGTTTATAAATTTTTGTACTTAAGTTTCAATCCACATTATTTCTCTTCATATTATCTTTTAGATAGGAACATATTATCTAAATCTTAACCACATAAATAAGTCCCAAACGTCATATCTAGACAGGAATGCGGTTTGCAGCTTCCTCCTCAGCATCTGCTCGGTTTGCATTGATTTCTGCCAGCGTTCTGGCAAATCGTGTCCACTCGTCATTGCGAGGTACAGTAATTTGCTGTTCAGAAGGAAGAAGAAATGTTTAGCTGCTAGTAACTATTCTATTTTCAACAAAACTTAAAACCAAAGATTAACTATAAGGAATCATAAATCTATAGAAAGGAAAAGCTACCTTGCAAGAATGTGGTCAAAAGCACTTCAGTAATAACAGTGGGTATCAGACAATGTTTGTATTTGGCTTGTGCAATTTTTTGTTTGCTGACAGATGGCCACAGAGAACATACACACAATGAGTTTTCAAAATAAATATGTTTTCTGCATTGCTTTTCTTGGTTGCAAGTACAGCCACCTAGCTCTGAATTCTATCTCCGAGTAAACCAGTTAGTAAGCAAAGCAGAAATAATTTAAACAGACTGCAAACTTCATAATTTACAAACTGGAGCTTAAAAAAGCAGCAGTAGTAACCAGATTCTGGAAAACAACAATGCACCTTTCAGGGGATCTATTGTTTCCTCTCATTCCCAGGACTAACGTTTTGCATTTTTCACCTTCTATTAAATTTGCCCATTAAAATACCCTTTCCTTAAACCAGCTCTTAATCTGCTTTTGTCAGCTCTCTCTTTAGAATTATGCTGAGTCAACACAGCAGTACCCCAGATCTAGGTTAAATGCATGCCTCTAATTCACTGCTTACCAAACACTGATGAAGTGACGTGGAAACGTCACCACTGCTTGTACCCGGACTCTGCTTTCAACAACTCACAGCAAAATGTGATACCAGTGATGAATCTTAAATTTACAGGAGCTCCTTTTTCAGCACAAGTGTCATCTACTACGTTACTATGTATGTAAGTGTAATCACATACATCTTACCTTCCTAGCTATTCTGATTACGTGGGGATTAATAGAAGCATGCAGGACACGAGACAGCTGAGCACCACTTTGTTTAGAATATAAACCACTTTCTCCTTCTCTAGTTCTACCATTTTCTTATTCCCAAGCTGGGTTAAGACAGAGTATGCAACGAGTGCTGGAATTGACTCACTGTGTCTCACAGTATACAGTGGGAATAGCAGAAGCAGCAGAGAAGTTTTAACAGTTACATGTGCTCTCTCCAGCAGTAACCAAGGTAACAGAGCCAAGCAGTAGGTTTTACCTGAATTTTCTTTCAATTAGTCCTTCTCACTATTCCAGAACCTGTGGTATAGTTGTATCCATCAACCAGTAGGTGGGAATAGAGAACTTAAAACTGCGCTGAGACATCTCTCTCTTGGCATCCAGTCCAGCTCTTCAGTATTTACGTAGAAAAGCAGTAAGGAGAAACTCAGAATATACAGAGCTACCTTAAACAACTTACTAACCTAACACTAATCAGATAAGCAAACATCTCTGGACAACTTGCAGAGAACAAGAGGTATGCAGGAAGCATCATGCAAGATGACAGTCATTATTTGACTCATTATTTCAAACAGATTAAACATCTAAGAAACCTCAGGAACGCCTCTGGAATAGTGGGAGCACTAATGGAAAGAAAATGATCAGAAAAGACCTAATTTCTCCTTCCATTACATAGCTTCCCACTAACCCAGAACCTGTGGGATGTTCAAAAGCAATCCCTAGAGTGGATGGGATCCTGGCACCACTGCCCTGAGGACCGAATCCCCAAAACTGGCTTCCGAGCGAGCCGCAACATCCACCATGTAGTGCTTTGCAAAGGTATGCAGAGTTGACCATGTTGCCGTCTTGCAAATATCCACCGGAGACTGTAAGGTAGTTTCTGCCCAGCATCTCTGGCTGGCTGGGTTCCACATCAGGCTCTGCAACTTAGGTTAAATAATTACATTTTCTATTTGTAACCCAAACTTTTACTGACTTCTGCTCAGTCTGTGTTGAGGCACCAGTCCTAATTTTACTTTGAACTTCTTCCATTTATTTTGGCTGGAGAAAGGACATTTTATCTTCCCTTCACATTACAAATAATTCTTCTCATACCCTGTTATCAGAGCTGGATCTTTATTTATATCTAACCCTCCACCTGGACAACAAAGAAAAAGCCTACAGCAACCTGAATCAATTGGACCATCCAAGGACATCAGAACCAGAAACTCTAAAGTTCATACCTGCAATCCACGAGTTAAAAATGTATTTTAACTGTATAATCTACTTCTAAAATTCTGAATCTGATAGATTCCTTAAAACTAAAGGCAACTATCAAAACCTTTGCAAAGAATTCACATTGAAGAGTTAAAGTACAGCCATTTGTTTCTCTATTGCTGGAAGCCTTTGATCTCTCACAGGCCTGCTCTGAATTTACAACTTTAAAAAGGTCTGTTCTTTTAGATTATTTAAAGCCTTAACCCTGCATTGCCAACTAGTAAGACTGCTGATCTACAGGCTGAACGCCACAGGGTGGACTGCAGTGCCACCCAGTGAAATTTTGCCTAACTAGCGTCTGACACAAAAAATGTGCATTGGTCCCAAACACCATGACAGCATCCCAGTGGTGTATGGGAGAGGAAACCATAATCCCCACAAACCAAAGAGAAGGCAAAAGTAAAGGAGATCAAATACCTACATAACCATACTTAAAAGATCACCTCATTGCCACAAAAAAGCTACCCCCAGACCACCCTTGGGAACTACAGGACTGGTGAATGCCAGATCAGCTGCAAAGAAATCCTTGTTGATCCATGATGTCATAAATGAATAGCATCTTGACATCCTCGGAATAAGTGAAACCTGGCTAGATGAAAGTGGGGGTTTACCACTGGCTGAACTATGTCCAACAGGTTTCAACATCCAACATCAACCAAGACCACGAAGACGGGGTGGAGGGGTAGCAGTCTTGATTCAGGATACAATCAAACTGTGCAGAATATCCATCCCCCGGCTACATGAATCAGAATCTCTTTTAATCCAACTTGAAGAGAAGAAACCAATCTGGCTGCTCATGATATACAGAGCACCTTATAACAACACATTATCTGTGCAAGAACTCCTAGACCTGATTACTCAAGTGACCCTGAATTACCCTAGGCTAGTAATCATGGGAGACTTCAATCTACACATCAAAACCCCAGATGCCACCACATCTGCCTTTCTGGACATGATGACAGTACTAGGATTTACAAAGGTGATCAATTCTCCAACCCACAAAAAGGGTCACATACTAGACCTGGTATTCTACAAAGGGGTGGATATGGGATAACAGTATTGAAATAACACTCCTATCATGGTCAGACCATTTTCTAATTAAATTCTCCCTACGTGACCACCTGAAACAAATGGCACCTCCCAGAGTTTGGAAGGAGATCAGAGACAAAAAAAGCTGACTGCTGAGAATTTTCTAGAGGCCTTGGACTATCCACATGTGGATGAAAAGACAACAACAGTGTCAGAACAAGTTGACATCTGGAATACACACTTAGCCAAGACTTTAGAGAAAACAGCACCACTAAAAAAAGGTCTTATGCCCCACTCACAAATGCTTGCCTTGGCTTTCTCCAGAACTTCGGATCCTTAAACGCATAGGATGAAGCCAGGCTAAATTGTAGGAAGAACACAGCAAAGTACCGCCAAGCCTTAACAGCAACCAAAAACAGTATTTCTCTCAATGTATTGCAAAGGCTGCCAATTCAACCAAGCAGTTGTTCAGTGTAGTAAACAGCCTACTGCAACCCCCACAACAGAACCAGCCTGCCCAGTCTAAACTGAACTGCAATGATTTTGCTGCGTACTTTGTCAACAAAATTAAAAGTCTCTGCCAGGATTTACAGGCAATCCCACCCAATCTGGAGGCAGAACATTGGACAACCACCACCAGAAGGCAGAAAGCAGAGGGAAAAGAGAAAGGAAAAAAAATAAACAAACACCTCAGCATTGACCTTTATCAATGCAGTATTCAGACAGAGAAGCAGCCCAGAAAAACTTAGTACTGCTCCCAAAAGACTAGTCCACTCCGGTGATAGACCAGGAGGTGCACCCTGTCCAGGCAAAGGGAACTGCACACAAGAACAACTCCTGGACTGTGTGGGAGAGCCTTGTATCCGCCACCCCAAAGCTGCAGCTTCAACTCCCTCCACCATTCAAGCTGCCACCAGTCAGCGCCTCCCCGCTTCTGCTTCCTGCAAAGCTGCTCCCTAGGCTGGCCACTGTGTTCAGCTGCGCTCCTCTGCCAGTCTCTCCACCTGGGTTGCCGCTTCACCTCCGACGGGGGGTGCACAATCTCCCGCTGCAGGCGGTCTTACCCAGCGCCTCTGAGCTGCAAACAGTAGTGCCCCGGCACCAGCTGGGAAAAGTGGGTGGCGAGACCTGGAATAAAGTTGTGGGAAAGTGATCTGGGTGCTGAGATTGAGGCCTCGCAGTCAGGGGTTATTGGGAGCTCAGCTCTTAGTGGCCATCTTGGTCAATGGCTCCACCAGAATTTATAAATATGTTAAAAAGCAGCGGTCCCAACACAGACCCCCTTCAGAAACCCACTATCTACTCTTCTCCATTGAGAATACTGACCATTTAATCCAACTCTGCTTTCTATCCTTTAACCAGTTTTTAATCCACAATAGAACACTACTTCCTATCCAATGACTTTCCAATTTCCTCTGGAGCCTTTCATGAGGCACTTTGTCAAAATGCCTTTTGAAAATCCAGATACACAATATCGACCGGCTCACCTTTATCCACAAGTTTGTTCACCTTTTTAAAGAAATGCAGTAGATTGGTGAGGCAAGATTTTCCTTCACTAAATCACATGTTGGCTTTGTCTCATTAATCCATGCTTTTGAATATGTTCTGTAATTTTGTTCTTTATAATAGTCTCTACTAATTTGCCTAGTACCGACGTCAGGCTCACCAGTCTGTAATTTCCCAAATCACCTCTGGAACCTTTTTTTAAAAATCGGTGTTACATTTCTCCCAAATCTTCCTCTGTGAAGACCTAAGCAAAGAATTCATTTAATCTCTCTGCTATGGCCTTCTCTTCCCTAAGTGCCCTTTTTACAGCTCAGTCATCTAGTGGTCCAACCGATTCTTTTGCTAGCTTCTTGCTTTTAATAGACCTAAAAAAGTTTTACTATGTGTTTTTGCCTCTCTCTCTCTACCTCCACCTGCTGGTTGATGGACACAACTATCCCACAGGATCTAGAATAGTGGGAAGCTACGTAATGGAAATACTCATAGTATGAACTTCAGCTCCTCCTTTGTACAAGTGAAGAGGGTGGCAGAAGTCTATGATGTCCACTTAAGACCAGGAACTATTGGGACAGAAGAAATGCAGATGGTAGGGGAGGAGCAGGGATCCATAAGCAGTAAGGAGTGGGGGGAGCAGGAGCACCTTAAGGGGCTGGAATATTTGGGTGATGGATCTGCTTTAAGATAGCTGGGTGTGAGACTGAAACAGAGTGCAGCAACAGGAGTGAGAAGAAGGATACAAGGCATGACAATGGGGCTAAATGATGGTTGAAATCCAAGGAAATATTTCTTGAAAATGTACCGAAAGGGAAAATGACTCTGCAAGGTTTGAATGGGTACACACAGAAACAGGCCAACACAGAGAGGGGTCCAAAGTATAGAACAAAGTCCAAGTAGCCAAGAAAAAGCACTAGGGGAATGCAAATCTCTCTCATGAATATTAACTGTGGTTATCCTGAAAACCTGACTGGCTGGGGTGCCTCCAGGACCAGGTTTTGGAACCACTGGTTTAGGGCATTGTGGCCTTGATCTTTGAGGCTGGGAAGAACAAGATCACTGCTGTGGGGCCTAACATCCTTTATGGGAAAAGAACTGCTCCTGAGTGGTAGTCTGGTAGCTGGTGGAAGTTCCACAGTTGCAGTGCAGAGAGTTTCCAATGCAGAGGCGATTTAGAATATTCTTTTAACGAATACTAGGAAAGAAAGCTCCTCTGGAGGGAATGTGCTGTGTGTAGGTATAGAAGAAATGTCAGTAACCCTGGTGAGTCTGCTTTATTCAACTCTAGTTCTTGAGAGCCATAATCCAACTTTCATTAAATGTTCTAATTCTGAATCAGACTCAAGAAGGAAAGAGTATCTGTGCACAGGCAAATGAAAAGGTGTATGCCTTTTTGATACAATCTTGCAAGGAACTGGGGAAATATTTCCTTTTCTGAGTTTGAATAGCTTCAAACAGTGATAGCTAGTGCTGAGCTGCCCACATCACAAAGTAGATAAGTACATAAGTACATAATTAATGCCACACTGGGAAAAGACCAAAGGCCCATCAAGCCCAGCATCCTGTCCCCCGACAGCGGCCAATCCAGGTCAAGGGCACCTGGTAGCTTCCCAAACGTACAAACATTCTATATATGTTATTCCCAAAATTGTGGATTTTTCCAAGTCCATTTAGTAGCGGTCTATGGACTTGTCCTTTAGGAAACCATCCAAACCCTTTTTAAACTCTGCCAAGCTAACCGCCTTCACCACATTCTCCGGCAACGAATTCCAGAGTTTAATTATGCTTTGGGTGAAGAAAAATGTTCTCATATTTGTTTTAAATTTACTACACTGTAGTTTCATCGCATGCCCTCTAGTCCTACTATTTTTGGAAAGCGTGAACAGACGCTTCACATCCACCTGTTCCACTCCACTCATTATTTTATATACCTCTATCATGTCTCCCCTCAGCCGTCTCTTCTCCAAGCTGAAAAGCCCTTGCCTCCTTAGCCTTTCTTCATAGGGAAGTCATCCCATCCCCGCTATCATTTTCGTTACCCTTCGCTGCACCTTTTCCAATTCCACTATATCTTTCTCGAGATGCGGTGACCAGAATTGGACACAATACTCAAGGTGCAGTCGCACCATGGAACGATACAACGGCATTATAACATCCTCACACCGGTTTTCTATACCTTTCCTAATAATACCCAACATTCTATTCGCTTTCCTAGCCGCAGCAGCACACTGAGCAGAAGGTTTCAGTGTATTATCAACGACGACACCCACATCCCTTTCTTGGTCCGTAACTCCTAACGTGGAACCTTGCGTGTCGTAGCTATAATTCGGGTTCTTTTTTCCCACATGCATCACCTTACACTTGCTCACATTAAACGTCATCTGCCATTTAGCCGCCCAGTCTCCCAGTCTCGTAAGGTCATCACTTGAATCTAGTGTAGGTTCCAGGTGTACCAATGTGGCAGAAATGGAATAACTAATACACTAACTCCTGAGATGGTACATCTTTACCATTCTTGTCCAAATGTTTCTTATATACTATCCTACGTAATTGACTAGCACAGTTTTTGAAGATCTTTACACTCACGCACAAAGTCCCGCAGTCTGGAACTCCCTTTTACCCCTTTCCTCTGTTGTTCCTTATGCTCCGCCTAGATTATTAAATCCTTTTAACGACCGCAGTCTGCACAACTCCCCGGTGTGGAGTGCAAGACTAGAGACAAAGAACATAGCATTCTTTTGTACTGCCCCAGTCCTTTTTATTCATTACCAACATATTTGCTTGGAGTCTTAACTAAAATATCATTCAGTTATAAAAATGTACCTATTTTGAAAGACTTTTCCCAACTGGTTACAGATAGTGTCAATACATGATTTACAATCCCTGATGTTTGACAGTATGACTGTTGTGGTCGAGAGCTTTATATTCTGCATGTGTGTATGCTTTAATGGTATGTTATTTTAGTGCTACGTGGTTTGCCTGGTAATTTCTTTCCTATTATTGGCATTCCTTTCCTCTTTTATTATTATTTTATATTGTATGCCATCTTGCAATGTTTTCTTATGAAAGGTGGTATATCAAATCTAATAAACCATAAAAAGATATGCTAACAGTGACATTGTTCTGGATTATACAGAGGATGGAACAGGCAATTTCAGAGGAAATATGCATATAGATGCTGGTGGAGTGGCATTGACTTTCATATATTAGGCAAAGAAGGATTTTCCTTATATCATTCATTTTGGAGGACACAACTCCATAACTCCTTGACGTAGGCACTGATGCCACAGCTCAAATTGAACACACTCATTCTCGGACTCCTTTCCTGTAGACGAATACGTTGAGAGTGTTTATCTTTGACTGTAGGGTTATCCTGCCTTGAAGTTCAAAGATATGGCGGTAACCTTTGACGTCAAAGGTTCCAAAAACAGAGTCTTCAAAGTTAATGACTTTGATATAAAAGATACTGGGCTTAGAAATTTTGGTCAATCTCCTGAAGCTCAATCTTTGTAATTTTATTATGATAGGAGACACGTGAACATTACACCATTTTCAAAATCATGATCAATGCTTAAACACTGAACACATGCCTTGTGCTAATCAGTAATAGAAATTTTCTATTACAGACAAGAGAACCTATTGCAGGGAAAATGATCATTGCCCTGTTAAAAGGAAAACCCCTATACATTCAAGGAGGAGACGCTAACAATAAATTTAGTTAGAAAATCTTAACTGCAGAGGGCACTGTGATTGAAGTGAAGAGAGGTAAGCGGACTGCAGAACACGTCAAACCACTTCAATAAAACTGAAAGGGCTTTGTAGGGTGCCTGCAATGCATGAGGAAAAAAGCAAAACAAAACTTCTAGGCTTTTCTTGTTAAAGCTGAGCACATTTCGTATCCTGCTTCTCCACGGAGAAAAAGAATGCCCAAAGAAATAGGAGTAGCCTTCAAAAACCTTAAATGCTGGATTCACCTTAGGAAGAATATTGTAACCAGAAAGAGAGAACTCTTAGGGTTTTTGTTTTCATCTATGAACAGAATAACTTAGCAATATTTCTGATAGCATTGTTTCTCTAAAAGAATAGTAAACAAATGATTTCATAACACAGGCATATTATTCCTAACTTTGAACAAAGATTGTAACATGGCATTTCATATAACACAAGTATAGGAACAGAAAATATCTACCTCTCCCACATCGTATATAAATATCTCTCCTTCTGAATCACCCACAGCAATCTCTCTTCCGGAATGTGTCCATCTCACACGATTGAGAGCAGGATTACCTTCCACAGTAACACTTGCAGTTGGTACCTGAAATGGGTTACAAGAACAGCATGCCTACAGTTTTATAACAATTTCTATCATGACAATTCATTTTCACTCTCACTTGATTCAAACTATTTTGTTTGTACCATGAATGCTATTAACTGCAGTGCAGGTCTAGATGTGTTAAACCAAAAAAGGCTTTTGGAAATGTCACACTTCAAAGATACTGTACTATAAGACAGTATAAAATGTCACATATAATGTGACTACATTGAAATTTCCAATAAGCTTTTGCTATACACTAGTATCATAATTATTAAAGCTTAGATTACGAAGACATTTTGTGCTTATTAATTTTTTTTAAATAAAACTTGAAAGTAATGGAGAAATTAGGTTTTACTACTACTACTTATCATTTCTATAGCGCTACAAGGCATACGATTTACCTGATAATTTTCTTTCTATTAGTCCTTCCCACTATTCCAGAACCTGTGAGATAGTTGTATCCATCAACCAGCAGGTGGTGATAGAGAACTGAAAACTGAGCTGAGACATCTCTCTCTTGGCATCCAGTCCAGCTCCTCAAATATTTACGTAGACAAGCAGTAAGAAAATCAGAATAAAAACACAAACCTTAAAAAAATCGCTAACCTAACACTAACCAGACGAGCATGTGTGAACCTTTCTCGTCTCTGGACAACTTGTAGAGAACAAGAGGTATGCAGAAAGCACAATGCAAGGCAAGCGTCATTATCTGACCCATTACTTCGCACAGACTAAACATCTCGGAAACCTTGGCAGACCTCTGGAATAGTGGAAAGGACTAATGGAAAGAAAATTATTAGGGAAGATGTAATTTCTCCACTCATTACATAGCTTCCCACTATTCCAAAACCTGTGCGACATATAAAAGTAATCCCACGAGTGGGTGGGATCCTGGTGCTGCAGTCCTGAGAACTGAAATCCCAAAACTGGCTTCCGAGTGAGCCGCAACATCCACCCTGTGGTGCTTGGTAAAGGTATGCAACGTTGACCATGTCACCGCCTTGCAAATATCCAGAGACAGTAAAGTAGTCTCCATCTAGGATGTCACTATATGCCTCTTTGAATGAGCTCGCAAGGCCTGAGGAGCCTGCTTTCCAGCAAGCAAATAAGCTGACACGATAGTCTCCTTCAGCCATCTGGCAACTGTGGGCTTGGATGCCACGAGGTCAAGCCTCTGTTTATCAAAAAGCAGTCAGTCCAATTTGTGAAACTCATTTGCAACTTCCAGATATCTAATGAGGACTCTATACACATTAAGAAGCTTCAAGAAAGAATAGTGAGCATCCTCTCTGTGAAAGGACGGAAGTTCCACAGATTGGTGAAGATGAAATGCTGATACCACTTTTTGAAGAAAGGAAAGAACCATTCGCAAGCGAAGAAAGGGATCCTGACAAGACAGAGCCTGAAGCTCTGAAACCCTACGTGCCGACACAACAGTCATCAAGAAGCCTGTCTTTAGTATAAGATCTTTCAAGGAGGCCTTCTGGAGTGGCTCAAAAGGAGGCTTCTGAAAACCCTAATGACTAAATTAAGATTCCACTCCAGGCACAGCGTACGAAAGGGAAGCTGCAAGCAGCCCACTCCTGGCAAGAATCAAACAATCTCCAGGTGAGCAGCATGAGACGTCTTCTGTAATTGGCCCCTGAAACAGGCCAAAGCCACAACCTGAACTTTTAGAGAACTTAATACCAATCCTTTCTGAAGACCTGTCTGGAGAAACGCTATGATGTGTGCTGAGCAGAGAAGGGAGATAGTCCATGCTTAGAACACCAGCCCTTGAATGTCCTCCAACCCTTGCATATGCCATGAATGAAGGGTGTTGCCGAGCCTGAAGCAAGGTAGCAATGACTGAATCAGAATAACATTTTCATCTCAACCAAACCCTTTTAATAGCCAAGCAGTAATACCAAAGGGGAACGGATCCTCCATGAGGACCAGACCTTGCTTCAGCAGGCTGTATACCTGTGGAAGACAAAATGGTCCTCCATCCAGCAGTTGAATCAGGTCACCTACCACAGCCTCCGCAGCCAATGGGCCACGAGAATAATTTGATCCAGGTGCAATGCAATTCTTTTCAACATGCAGCCTACCATGGGCCAAGGAGGGAAGACATAGTAGATGTGTCTTTGACCAGGGCTGGAGAAGGGCATCGATCCCCATCGAGCCTGGTTCTTTCCAATGGCTGAAGAACTTGGGCAGTTTGGGATTCCATTTCATCGCCATCAACTCAAGAAGCACAGAATCCCATTGCTCCAATATCAGCTGAACACTCTGGCTGGACAGTTCCCAATTCTCCAGGGTCCAAGGAGTGCATACTGAGAAAGTCCACCTCCACATTCAAGGACCCTATGATGTGAGCTGCCAACAGGCAAAGATGATTGTTCTTTGCCCAACTCATGAGGGAGGCTGCTTCCACCATCAATGGACCACTGCAGGTCCCACCTTGCTTGTTGCACTGTCGGAGAAAACTCGGACCGGAAGCGAGTAAGGCATTCACCACTGCCCTAGCGCCCAGCAAATTAAATTGACCACAGAGTCACCTGTTCTGTCCAGGTGCCCTGTGCCAGATGGAACTTGTAATAAGCTCTCCAACCTGACTTGCTGGTGTCCATTTTCATCACCTCCCATTGTGTTATCAGAAATGGAGCTCAGACGGTCAAATTTCTGGGTGACGATCACCACTGCATACTCCATCTGGCAACCAGTGTCCAAGGAAGATGAAGGTCATCCTCTGTGACACCAGAGACCATTGACTGATTGGATATTCCTGTAACAGTAGCATATGAATCCTCACCCATGGTAGTCTGTTCTTCTTAAAACTGATCACTCAACCCAACAATTGCAAAAGACGGAAAACGTTGTCCATCGCCACCATCCTGCCCAAAAAGGACAGTGCAGGAATGAGAAAGTCATCGAGATACAGGTGAACTCTGATTCCCTTGCACCAAAGGAAGGATGCCACTACCACCATAACCCTGGCAAACATTCTTGGAGCAGTGGCAGGACAAAACTCTGAACTGGAAGTGACGGCCCAGGACTGCAAAACATAGAAACCTCTAATGCTTCTGCCATATGAGTATATGCAAGTGTGCCTCCTTGAGATTGAGGGGCGGTGAGAAATTCTCCCACTTAAACTGATACTATGACTACTCTTAGTGTCTCCATGTGAAAGTGGGACACTTGGAGGCAGCAGTTTAGACCTTTGAGATCAAAGCTCAGACAACAGATGCCTTCCTTCTTTGGGACAATGAAGGAGACGGAGTATCTGCCTTGTCCCTTTTTGGCCTGGGAAACTGGAACAATGGCCTGGCGAGCCAGCAAGGAGTCTACAGTGGCCTGAACCTTGAAAGCCTTGGCTCCCTTTCGACAAGAAGATTGCAAGAAGAGAGAAGCAACTGAGTGGGATAACTCCAACTTGTCACCTTCTGTAAGAATATCCAGTACCCACTGGTCTGACATGATTTTGGCCCACTCCTCCTGAAACTCCTGAAGACGTCCTCCCACCAAAGGAAGAGAAGAGTGGACCCAGCCTCACATCACTGCGAAGCTGTGGACGCATTGGATACTCTAGCTGACTGAGAGGACTTCCTGTCCACACAAAAGAAAGACTGGCATTCCTGAAAACTGAATTTTTGAACATATTGCTGCCAACCAAGCCAGTATGAAAGAACTCCTGATGCTGAAGGGGAAGGCTCCTCAATGGAAAGCACTGCCAGCGCCTCAGAAATAAGAGTACTGAGCTCCTCTTTATGAAACCACCTTGGCACTTTTGGATCATCCTGTCCTCAGGAGGGAGCTCTCCCCCCTCTTTCAACAATGGCTCCTCTGAATAGACCAAGGCCATATCAGATAAGGAAGGAGAAGAAGAGATAGCCTCATCTGCCCGCTCCTGGTGGTCTAATCAAGATCTCTTAGGAGTTGGAGGGGGAGCGGGTCGAAAAACTGAAGCACCTTGCAGCAAATCTGTCCCTGCTCAAGTAAACAGGCCTGGTGTAAGAGCAATATAAATGCCAGAGAAAACAAAGATCCCGATGAAGCTGAATCTTCTGTCGAGCCCTGAGGCTGTAAAATGGCAGCTGTGCTCTGCACATGATCAGAGGCTGCTCCGCACTGCCAGTTGGCCCTGGTAAAATGGTGTCCGTTCCCACGCTCTCCTGCATCAAACTATGTACCGGTCCTGCCGGAGAGCCCGAAGACCCTAGCATAATCGGATGCTGCACCAAATCCGAAGATGTACAACCACCAACTGTTTCCTCCATGGGATTACTGGTTTGTACATACTGCAATGTCCTGTCACTGGTCAGTGGGTCCCACAGTGGGAACACTGCTTAACTGCCTCTGCAGGAGTCGTCATTCACCCTGTCACAAGCAAAGCACAACGCATCCCAAGCGGTGAGTCAGGATCCCTCCCCTGCACCAAGTAGAACTTGCAGCCCTTCAAGCAGGTCTGAGTTGAACTTTAGTCAGACGTACCAGTGCCAGCTACCCCCCCCCCCCCGAGCTCACAGTCGCCACAAGTCTTACCACAGATGACAAAGGCTCAGGACAAACTCTGTCCCGTGTTCTCCAGTAAACCTCTTTCCTTCTCCTCTCTTTTTCAATAAAGGTTGTTATGCTGGAAAAGGAGAGCTCCAAAGGAAACTGGGGAGAGGTGAAAGGAGGGAAGAAGTAAATTCCCCGGGTTCCAGAGATGGAGATCTGAAGACCTCCAGAGAGAACTCTGCAGACTCAAGCCACCCGCAAAACTCATCTGAGGACCAGTTGACCAAGTGAACCAAGAGCAAAGCACTCAGAACCAGAGCTGGAAAGTGTGTCTATCCACCTGCTGGAGACAGAAAATACTGAAGAGCTGGACTGGATGCCAACAGAGATATGTTTCAGTTCAGTTTTCAGTTCTCCATCTCCACCTGGTGGTTGATGGACACAGCTATCCCCACAGGTCCTCAAATAGTGGGAAGCTACATAATGGAAACTCACTTTTCAGGCAATTTCAACCTTACAGCAAAAATGATTTTCTCAGAAGGAAGCAAACATAAGTCTTAAAATGTAAAACACTAATATGACTTCCCAGGGAATGTTTTGACTTTAATCTATAATACACATATTAGGCTGTCAGAGCTGTCTCTAAAACTTGTTTGTATTTTTATGTATATGTAATTTCTGAATGTTTTTATGTAACCTGACACAAACATTTTAATAGAACAAATTAAAACAAAGTAAATGAAATATGAAAACACCTATGGTTTTATTCCAAAAAGTTAACGGTGAGCCATGAATTAGCGATGGGTGAAAAAAATTCTTTTTCAATCCCACTCATAATTCAAATTACCACCAATCTGAAAGGATTTATTGAATCAATCAGTCCCAAAAGTTCCAGGGCTTGGTTTCTTCTACCCAGATTTCTTCAGATATTTGTACACAATTGCTGATCATGAGCACCCAACAGGAAATACTTGAATTATAAGCAGAATTTAGGATCTCAACTCAGAAGTGTAATCTTTTTGCCATCTCTCACAAGTTTCAATGTGTGAGATAGAGCAAGCCCACATGAATGGAACTGCAAAGCTTCTAGGCAACATTACAATTTGTTAAAATAAGGTGGTCATAATCCTGTCTCACCTCAGTGTCATTATTGAGATTCCACAGGTCAAGTCTGCCTACTCCATCCACGCAGGCAAAAAGGGCAGGGTGGGTGGGAGACCACATGACATCATAAACATAATCGGAATTGTCCTCAAAAGAGTACAGAGGCTTGTTGTTCTGTAAAGAGAAGGACTTGGACTAATTAAATGTATCACATACTATGGTCAAATTTTATACCAACTAAAATACAAAATATACTGATATATAAGTTAACCTCATATACAGGTCACATCCCTACTTCCCCCCTAATTAGTGTGTCCATGCTATGACTCACACATTTCTCTTCCTTTCCCTATCCACCCCACATTGGTTCAGGCATCTCCTCTTTCCCTTCCTATTCTCCTCCCCGCCCCCCGGGGTCCAGCACGTAATTTCAGCAGTCTTCCCAGTTCTGCAGGGAGCAACCACCAGTAATTTCTCTCACCTCCCTTCTCATGCAACTTCTTTGTTTATACCTGTTCCAGGGGCGCTCCAATACCTATACATAAGTATATACAGTATTTCACCTTTGAAACTGACTAAATCTACATGAAGGATTCCACATTGCTATGTGCAGAAAACCACTTTAACACTTTTGGTATGAAGTGGTATTTAAAATTAATAAATCCAATCCAATTATTGGAAGAAATACCACATCTAAAATTTTAAAGGAGTCACTGCAAAATACCTTGCTTTTAAACAAGAATCCAGCATTATACTCAAATCCAGAATTCACACAAGGAAGTGTCTCTTTCCTTGGGTCAATCAAATATATCTTTAATCAGAAGCTAGTATTTTATGATGTAGCAAGAGATATGTCAACATGATGGATAATAGGTGACTGTCATGTAACATTGTAACCTACCTCTAGTGCATGGTTCATACTTCAGTCCTTTGGTCACACCCCGCCATTCTGCTTTTCAAATGTCCATAGTAATATACATGTAATAGATTAGCATACAATGAAGTTGACAGAGGCAGGTGGTACCTTAAAGACTAGGGGTGGGCAACCATAGGCCTCAAGGGCCAGAACGCAGTTAGGTTTTCAAGACTTCCATAATGAATATGCATGAGATTAATCTGAATATACTACTTCCATTGTATGTAAATATATCTCATGTATATTCATTACGGAAATCTTGAAAACCTGGTTGTGGCCCTCGAGGACTGTGGTTGCCCACCCCTAGTCTTTAAGGTACCACCTGCCTCTGTCAACTTCATTGTATGTTAATCTATTACATGTATATTACTGTGGACATTTGAAAAGCAGAATGGCGGGGTGTGACCAAAGGACTGAAATATGAACCATGCATTTGCAGGATCCCCAGGCCCCCCCCACAACAAGGGCCTGGAGGTCCAGTGAACCTCCAGACCCACCCCCCAACCCCTCTCCTTGCCCGCCGCAATACACAGAACCCAGGTGGTCCAGTGGGACCCTTGCCAGGCTGACCTGACCTCCCCCCTCGAAGGCTAGTCCTGGTGGTCTAGTGGAGGTCCCCCCCAAACCCCTTGCACCTTAAAGCAGAAGGAACTAGAACTCTCTCTCCCTCCTCCTGTGGGCACTGCCTCAAAATGGCAATGCCCTGCTCTACCCGTTGCATCTCAGGATTGCCATAAGGAGTATGCTGTGTAATTGGAGGATATGATTCGACTCTCTTTGAAGATTGTGAGAGACTTTGGCTGGAGCGCCTCCATTTTTTTTTTTTTTTTTTACAAGTAATAGTTATTGTGGAATTTCTACAGTACTTGTTATGTGATCACTAACAGTTTTGAAATTTTTGGGCTGTATTTTTGTGTGCAATTCAGTTTGCATGAGTTTTGCTGTATTTTTTCCTCCAGTTTCTTAGGGAGCTATTTTTTCTCCAATTCGTGGTTTTTTTTTTTTAATTGCTGTCCTTTTTCTGGAGCTTTAATTAATAAGGCATATGATAATACTATGGGACTCTAATGGGAGTGAAGTTTGGCAGCCCTTTGAGCTTTGAGGCCTTGGTTAAAAAATTTTATAGTATTTCATAGCCTCATGCATCTTGTTTCAATAACATTTTTACCAAACTGTTTTATAATTTGAATGGGTTTATAGTTAGCTACCCTTTTTTTTTGTTAGTTGTATTACAATCATTTGCCATTTGCTTACTTTTGCAGTCATTTGTAGACTCAGTGCCATGAGAAGGTAAACTATAAACCACCTGAGGGGTAATCTGTTATTTGCGCACTCAACTTAATTACTTAACAAGCCAATCAGCTCCCCGATAATTGTCAATTAACATTGATACTAACTGGTTTTAATTAGAATTTATGCACGTAACTAAGTATTCTGCACAGAAAGTTGAAAAGGGGGAGTGGCCATGGGTGAAGAAGGGGTATGTCGTGGACATTTCTAAAATCTGTGTTCGTTGTTATAGAATACACCCGGTCCACATCTAATTTATGCTTCAACATTTACACCAAGTTTTACTTGACGTAACTACCTGCGACTAAATTTAGTCATAGGAAAAGGTGCTTGGCATGTTCTACAAACTGCACGGAAATTTAGGCGTATTCTAAAAAGTACACCTAAATTTAGACGTATTTTATAGAATACACCTAGGCGTATTCTTTTTCAGAGGCTATTTTTTAGGCGTGGTATATAGAATCTAGCCCTTCATGTACATTATTTGTGTTATTTGAAAAGAGATGTGATGGATTTGAAATATTGCCTTTCTATGGTACAATCAAAGCGGTTTACATTTATTATATGCAGGTATTTTCTCTGTCCCTAATGGGCTCACTATCCAAGTTTTAGTACCTACGGCAATGGAGGATTAAGTGGAACCTCAGGTATGTACACTGAAGTATGACATAAAATTTAAAAAATAAAACAAGCACAAAAGTTATCCAGTCTTTCATGAAATATAGACACATTTGTTTGTTCTATGAATATTACAGATCTAAAATAATTTAAGCACCTTAGTTGTCCAAAGCTTTACTGTCCAGTCAAATGAGGATGTGACAAAAAGATGAGAAAAGTCAACTGCGCCTACAGCCGAATGACAATGAATCCCCGTGATTGGTCCTTGGTGTCCTTCAAACATCTCACTGATTCCAGCTTTGCTGTTTTAAATAAAAAAACAAAAACCAATAAAATCTCTAGTCATCCTTTTCCATCAATACCTCGGCCTCAATGTTATGAGTCCTAATATATAATACATCACACTATTTAAAACATCATTTCTATTCTTAGATTTAATTTACCACATTTTCCTAAGGCCTTAGGGAAAAGGCAGTACACTAAATATAAAAATAAATAAATAAAAGATTGGTGATGTGCATTATTAAGACCAGGATATGACTGACAATATGCAGAAGTGTCAAGCTGACTTTCTATTTAGTCAGGAGAAAATACTGCCCTTTGAAAGCTGGATCTGTTTGCTTAATAAGAAACTAAATTGGTAGGAACATACTATACTCATATTGGGAATTTGGGGATGCATCTGTGATGGGACCTATCTTTAGTAATGATGATTCATTTGTTTTTGATTTGTCTCTCTGTGCTGTATATTCAGTCTGTTTAAAAATTAAAGAAATATATTTAGAAAAGATTTACCTTGCTGAAAGACATTAACCAACAATAGAATTTAATATTTTGACCCTGTTTTTTTTGGCCATTATTTATTTATTTATAAGCTGCGCATTCTGGGCTCCTTTTACAAAGCTGCGCTACCGATTAGCGGCGTAATAAGAAGCCCATTCTATTTCCATAGGTTTCTTCACATTCAGCATGCCCTAATCAGAAGCACAACTTTGTAAAAGGAGTCCTCTATGCAGTGAACAACATTAATAAAAGAAAATACAATAAAACACAGATAGAACAATTACAAACAGGTTAAAACCCTCAACATTCAATCCTCATAAAGTCCTCAAGTCTTTAACCTTTGCCTGAAGGACCTTAAATTTTGTTCTACCCTTAAATGAGCTGGAAGTGCATTCCAAATAAAAAACACTTGAAACAAAAAAAGTTTCAGAACAATGAAACTTTTTTTCATAACCCTCTGATGAGACACAGTTAACAATTCTTCCTCCTGAGAGTGTAATGTTCTTCCCAGAACATAAGGACCCAGTTTGTTTATGTTTTATTATAATTTGATATATCGCTTAACTTGAACAGTGCACAGTGGTTTACAATAAAAACAATACAGCCTAGACATAAACATCCAAAAAATAAAATCAATCAGCAAACAATGTGATTCTATCACACAGATTCACTACTGTATCTTTCTCTCACCATTCATGTCAGAACCAAAGGCTTGTGTAAAAACAAAAAGTATTCAATAAAACTAAATTTTTAAAAATAATTTGCCTCTGCATATATCTCCTTTGGGAGAGTATTCTATAAAGTTGGTGTCATCCAAAAAAAAAGCTAATTGAGTAGATTCCTACCTAGCACTAAATAACCGTGATATGACCTGTCAATGATCTTGCAAATATCTTATTACCCTAGAGGGTATATATACATATATGGAGTTACTAAAGAATGTAAATGAATGGGTTGGTGCTCATAATATATTTTATGTATCAATGTCAATTTAAATCTCACCCTGAAACAAACAGGTAATCAAGGATACTTCAAGAATAAAGAAGTGATATGATCAAACTTTCTGAGTTTTGTCAATATTTAAAACCAAGTTGTTTTCTTTTAATCAATGAGCTACAGCAGCTAAGCAATCTTGTATCGTGGATAAATCTAAGGACAACAGATCAATTTTTGCCACCAAAATATAGTAAATCAAAGTACTTCTGAATACATAAGTGCCAAGTACCAAAAGTACAAGCAATGTGCCATACTGAATATAAGAGCCAGAGAAGAGCAGCATCTCAACAAAAACTGGTGACCATGACAGGCTGCTTGCATACAGCACCCAGAGCTTCATTGCTAAACCAGTCTTTTCCACATGGGACAGACACTGAGACACTCTGTAGAACTGAAGTGTCTTATCTACATAACCTTGTGCTTTCAGCCAATGGCTGATTCAGGAGCCAGCTGTGAGACATCAGCTTGGAGTTCAGAGAGGTAAGAAGACCAATCAATCTGAGTGGAGCTAAGGACCTGGGTCTATGTGCATACCAGAATTCAGCGAGAATAGGGGTTTATTCCTTATAGTCCAGGATTTGACCAACATATTAACATGTTCCTAAGTGTGATTCAGGACCATTGGTGTGTGGTTATCTTAAGTTACTCTTTGCTCTAAATAGGGACGACTAAGGTTGTACTAGGAACAATTAGTTGTGCTGATAATTGCCAATTGCCACTAAGTACATTTTGTAATAATCTTTGTTGCTAAAAAATTGCTTTTTCTTGTGCCATACCAATACACCTGTTTTTATATTAATACATTGTAATACTATATATTACTGTACATTATTATTTACAGAACTTTGCATATTTCCTTTTGTCAGAAAACCATAGCCCATAAAATAAGATGCAAATCATACCCTGGACAAACGAGATCTTACTATAGCTTAGAGGTTACCTCATCCAAAGGCACCTACAGAACCTTTACAACTGAGAATAAACTAAGTTAGGAACAGTGATTAGTTGGTTATAGGAGGAAAACAGAATAGGATAAAAAGAGATGCCAGATAAAATCATCAAATCATCCATAAGAACTTTTTTATAATATACAGTTTATCTCTAAGTCTAGTGCAAATTAGAGAGGAAGATGCTGACAGCAGAAGTATTAGTATTTGAACTATGAAAACTGAGAAATCACACAGGGATGATGAGGCTAGTGAACTGAATTTTCAAGGTGGAACATGTTTTCTAACATTACAGTTTATAACATTTAAGGGCCCTTTTACAAAGCTGCGGTAAGCACTAATACATGCTTACTCGGGCATCCCGTGGTAGTTTTGGGATTGGCATGCGCTATCCCTGCGCTAAAAAATAGCTTTTAGTTTTTAGCATGGGGCATGTTTGGAGGTGGAGAGTAGGTGTGCCCTGCACTAATCGGTTAGCGTGGGGGCACTGGTGTACACTAAACAATTAGCACGGGAGCCTTTACCACCTACAAAATAGGTGGCAGTAAGGGCTCCCACACTAATTTGGAAATTAACACGTGGCCGTTAATGGAAAAAAAGGAACTGTGGTCATTTTACAGCCATACTAAAAGTGGCCTCAGTGTGCAGGAAATCCACATGCTAAAAACAGTGCAGGCCACTTTTTAGCACAGCTTAGTAAAAGGGCCTCTTAGTTAATATTATTCCAGCAAAGGGTTGCTCCCTTGATCCCTGTGTTTTGACTCATTAACAATCTGAAAGACACTTCCATCTTGACCAGACTTATTAATAGCTTGCTGAAGTTTGGGGTTCTATCCCCTTGTGTTAAAACAAGCTATAAGCCAGCAATTTGGACAAATCGGTGTCAGTGACTTATTCTTCTGTCTTTAATCTTCCATTGTTGGTGAAGGTCATCGAAAATGTACTGCTGCAATGCTTGGTGGGCGTATTTGGAAGACCATATGATGCTGGACCTAGCAAAGGTGGTTTGAAGCAAACGCATAGTACAGAAACCTGTTAGCAGTTTTTTGAGCAACTTAGACAAAGGATGGAAAGCCTTTAGCTGGACACTTTCTCCAAATTAGACTGAACCAAGTGTGGCTTATACAGCTACAAGCTTTGAACAATGGAGATACTGTGCTGGCCTGGTTTCATGTTTTCTTACTAGACAGACAATAAGAAGTTAGTGTGTATGGCCAGGAGCCTGAATGAATTCATGGAAGTTGGTGAGTACATCAAAGTTCACCCCTCTCTGCGAGTCTGTTCAAAATTTAAGATCATGTAATAACTGCATCATAACAACACTCTGTAAGCCACATTGAGCCTGCAAAAAGGTGGGATAATGTGGGATACAAATGCAATAAATAAATAAATAAATAAATAACCACTTGTTGAGAGCTAAGGGATTCAATTTACGGTTATGTGCACATGATATCCAGATTTGTTGCCATTGGATAAGGTCATCAATATAATGGTGGTTGTTTTGTAATATCTGCAATATTTTGGAGAATGTTTGGCATAATCAAATGGTCTTGAATCTATCTAAAACTGAGATGTTATAGCTGAATTGATATAGGCCTCAGACATCTTGTTGTGGTATCATTTCAGGAATATTGTTATTCCCCAGCAGGAGAATGGGAAAGGGAATAGGATTTGATATACTGCCTTTCTGTGGTTACAACCAAAAGGGGTTATATATTATATCCAGGTACTTATTTTGTACCTGGGGCAATGGAGGGCTAGGTGACTAACTCAGGCAGTCAGTGGCTCAGCTGTCTGGGGAGGCTAAAGTGGGTGGGGCAGGGAGGCAGGGCCGGCACTGCCGCCCCCCTCCATCCGCCACCGGGCCAGGCCCCCTACATTGAAATCACAGCGCCTCTCACCTCCGTGTGAAAGCGCTATAGGCAGCAGAGCAGCAGATCACTTCCCTTCGGGTCTCCTTCTGTGTCCCACCCTCGCGGAAGTTACGTCAGACGAGGGCGGGACAAAGGGAGGGAAGGAGGCCCGAAGGGAGGCAATCTGCTGCCCTACTGCCTGCAGCGCTTTCACACGGAGGTGAGAGGTGCTGTGATTTCAATGCAGGTGGCCCGGCCCGGTGGCAGACGGTCGACGATGGAGGGCGGGTGGGACTGCGGCGCTGGGCCCCCCTTGGAGGCCCAGGGAATTTTGTCCCCCCTGCCCCCCCCCCTCGGTGGCCCTGCAGTGAGGTGCAGAGCCTGAGTCCTTAAATGTCTGACAACATGCAGAAAAGATCAGCAAAATACTTGTACATAATACATTAATATCTAAATTGAATAAAATGTATCAAATGCAGAAGAATAAAGTGACAAAGAGAATTAAAGAATGCAAAGTTCAATAAATATATATAGGTTTCTTAGGCAACTGAATTAAAGTGGATTAAAAAAAAGTGTCAATAGATGATGCCTACGCCTCTATAGAGGCCTGCAGCCAGTCGGCCTCCTTCTCTCTCACCTCTCCTACTTGCATGCAGCTCCTCTGCCCCTCTCTCTCTTTCTCTTAGGTCTGCTTGGAGATTTATTTTGTATTAAGGTTTTACTTTTAAACCCCTATTATTTGCATCTCCAAATACAAAAAAAATCTAATAAATTGGTAACTGACACTCTCTCATTATGCCATGTTTGTCTAGATGTTGTTTTGATATATGTTTGAAAAGGAATAATTTTTAAAAACGTCTGCCTTATTAGTCGGTAGATTTTGGAAAACAAATTATACAAAGTGAGTTGAAAAACTAATACATAGCAACTAGGGAACTGCTCCTTTTGAACTGCCTCTATGCTCTTCTTTTCTCTCTCAGTCAAACACAAAGCTAACATAGACAGACAACCCTGGAATTGGAATAATTTAATGAGACACACTCTGCATGCTTTTCCCACCATATATTCTCCCAGTGCTGCCACACCCCTCTTCCTGCTGGTCTGCGTTAGTGAATCAGATGCGTATTTAATTTTCTTTTTGCAAATTCTGTGAAACCTGGTTGCTATGAGTTGTGCCAACCAGTGGTGGAGCATCACTGCAATGACTGTTGCCACCAGACAGTGGCACCCCGTGGTTAAACTGAAAAATCCATCCTTTGAAATATGTAGATGTGACCGTTAATGGTTTATTATTCTTTCCAAACCAACAGAATGTTTGGGTACTGTTCATTCAAGCCACTCTCTCCCCTCTCCAGGTTAGCTACACCTACAGCCAACACAACCCCCCCCCCCCCCCCCCCCAAAAAAAAAGGGGTTGGAAAGAATTCCATGATTGATCTTGTACAGAGCCATGGATGGATTTCTTCAAAAGGACGGTAAATAAATCCTAATACATATATACATGAATGAATGAATGAGCAAGCCATGTTTCTTATGCTTTCCCTACTTGATTAGAATAGCTTCTACAATTTTGTTCGCACTAACCTCAAGCTCACAGTTTCCCAGATCACCATGAACCTCTTTTACTAAAAACTGGGGTTATGTTTGCTACCCTCCAATCCTTGTGGACTGTGGTTGTTTTCAACAAAATGTATTAGCAGGTTACTTGGTCTGGTGTTGTATTAAAAATAAATCAGTTAGAGAGGGGTGGGGTTTTATATTTGTCATTTCAGTACTTCTAGAGAAAGCAACCTGACTTCTGCTTTAAACATCACTTCTGGACCAAAACACACAAAGATATAATATTTTCTTCAACAAGACAGATTCAATTTAATTTGGATCTCTCAAACTTCTTGCAATACAGTTGGGAAAAAAGTAGTCAATACATTTGAGTTTCTATGCTACCTGCCATGGCGACATGCTGTGTACACAGAACCCTCTTCACTTCCAACAACAAAGTTGTTGACATCTCCAACAGGGAAGGACATGCAGGTGACAGCTACTGCTTTGGATTGCTTATGAACCAACTCCATACTATCCTGTAGAGAAAAATGCAGAGCACATATTTTTCAAACTTGTTCTTTTTACTTTACTATACCTCCTGCAGGCTTTCTTAGTACTAACTGGTCTACAAACCATTCTTTTAGGTCAAATACCATGCTCACAGTAGCTGTCTTGCTGATACAATGGGATCTGTTTTCATGCTTTGCAAAAAAAACAGAGAATACAGGCACCAATCCAAAGATAATTATGTAATTCAGTTTTCTGTTTTTTATTCCATTCATTCTCACACTCATTTTTACTGGTGATGTGGGATAATCCAAAGTAGTCAGCAGACAGAGGCTGAATCCTACAACACCACTTCTTGGTTATAGGGAATTGTCTCATCCATGTCGTTACTAGCTCTCTAGGATCCTTTATGTACCAAATGCTCCAATTTCAGATGTTCCCACTAATCAGTGGAACAAAGCTGGATCTCCTCTTTGATCAAATTAGCATTAAGTAAGAGAGCTGTTCTACAAGCATATTGTTAGGAAATCATTTCATATGTACACCATTATAAATATTGGTAGCAATATTCAGATGGATGTAGTCAGCGTTTCTTTAAACTCTGCCTGCCGCTGGCTAAATTAAATCTAGACATTCAGTGCTGGGGCCTATTCAGGCACCAGCTCTGAACATCTGGGTCCTTGGCGGTGCCCAGAAGCTATCCAGGTATGACCAATATTCAGTGGCATACTCACATAGCTAATCAGGCAAAGTAGGAACTGCTATTTATGCAGTCCAACATGCTCAGTTAGGTAGACAGGCACTGGCACTGAATACTGCCAGTGCCTGCATAATTCCTGGCTCTGTCCTGACTCCACCCATGGAGTGCCCTGGCATTAACCCGAGATATCGCAATCAGAGCGGTTAATCAGCAGCACTGTTTGATTAAATGCTGCTGAATATCCACTTCTGGGCCAGCTAGTGCAATTTAAACTGGCTTTGAATATCAACTCTAATACGCTTCATTGTGCAGCAGGTCAAGCAAACCAGATGATTTTTACTCATTTCATCAGTGAATTTCTAAGCTTTTTCCAAAATGAAGGAAAAAAATTTGCCTTACCTGATAATTTCCTTTTCCTTAGTTCCAACAGATCAGTCCAGAACTTAAGGGTATACCCATCAACCAGCAGAAAGAGTCAGAGAAAGAAAGTAGTTCTTTATGATCTGTCTTAAGGGAATTGTGCAGCTCTAGTTATTCAGTATCCTCAATGGCAAAGCAGTGGTGTTATACATACAGATGAAAGAATGCAGCAGTATAAACAAAGGTGAAGACAAGAAGACACCATCAGTAAGTATTGGCTCATAGATTCCTGATCAAAACCAGAGCTGTTTACCATTGATAGAGGACAAACCAACTAAATTAGGAACTATTGCGCCCACACAACGAAGCATTGAGTAAGTCAAGCATGAGGTATTCATTAACCAAAGCAAAAGGTACTGACATCTACTGATCAAAAGCACTGGATAAGGATCATTAAAAATGAAGGCCTGACAAGAGCAACTCTCCATCAACTCTGGAGGGTCAGCAACCTCTTTTCACTTGTGGAGAGAGAAGGCATAATGAAGCTGAGAAGTGTTTCCTAAAGTGTTTTGGGAAGAAATACTCTGCTCAATAAATAGGCCTGGTGCAACAATAAATTAAATTAAAATAGAACAGGTAAGTTTCTGGACTGATCTATTGGGACTAAAGGTAAAAAGAATTATCAGGTAAGACAATTTTTCCTTCCTTGGTGTTCCACAGATCAATCCAGAACTTGTAGGATGTATAAAAGCAGTTCCCAAATAGGATGGGAAGATATGCCTGCAATGTAAGCATCTTACCATAAGAAAAAGGAAGCCCTAGGCATTGCAGAATGAATCACCATGGAAGAGAATTACCTCTGGCACAAGGATACTGGGAGGTAAAAGGTTCACAGAGTCTGAGAGGACAAGGGAGGCACTGCAACAGATAAGTATGGCTAACACTGAAAGAACGAAACATAACAGCTAGAGCTGAGAGAGAGAGAGGCCAAAGCATAACAGCTACAGTGAGGGATGCAGATACAAAGAGATTGAAGTACAGCTCCCACTGAGACAAGGCAGGATTTCAATATTTTGAGGCTAGTATACAGCAGATACAAAGGGACTGAAGTACAGCTCCCACTGAGACAAGGACAGGTTATTCCCAGAAATCAAAGTAGAGGAGACTAAGAAACTGAAAGCCATCAGAAACTGAGATGGCAAATCACAGGCAAAATCATGCTTCTCACAGAGACCGCTTATAACATGGAAGTAAATTACAGAAAACTCTGTAAAGATCATGTAACTTATATAAGAATAAACTGAAACACTGGGATTGCTAAGAAGCAGAATATTAACTGACAGCAAGAAAATGAAACAAACAGGGCAATGAAAAGGTGAGGTTTGTGAGGCCAAGAAAACCGAAGAACCACTAGCACTGACAACTTGAAGCTCTGGTGAGCCTGCGAGGAAAAGTACAAGTGAGTCTGAAAAGCTAACAAATAGCATTTTTGAGAGACTAAAGTACAGCTGATTTTTTAAGGGAGATTAAGCAGAGCAGAGTCTGCAAGATGAATCTCGCTGTTAAGGTCAGAAGGTCCTATGAGGTGGTCCAAACGATTCTGCAAGGTTAAGCCTGGTTAAAACTGTAAAAATATGCCTGGTGGACTCCTCAGGGGTAAGGGCAGATGATTCTGTAAGGATAAGCCAAGCACAGTGGAGCCTGTCAGGCCAACACAGTTCATCATGATAGGTTAAGCAGAATGGATCCTAGAATCTGTGAAATAAAAGCAGAGATGGATTCTGTGAGGATGAGCACCAGGGTTAACCACAGGTAATTCTGTGAGGTTAAGCCAAGGTGATTCAAGCAAGCCCAGCTGAGTCCGAAAGGAAAAGGGTAGCTGGTTCCATGAGGTTAAACACAGGTGATTCTGGTCTGATAATTCTGTGAGTTGCCAAATATACTCTTTCCTGAGATAAGGGCCAAGCAGAATGTTAAGAAAGCCAGAGTCCTGACTCAGTGGGATAAGCCTTGCGTGCAGAACTGGATTTCATATACTTCAATGGAACAGCTTGTTAGGTAAATGAAATCACACTAAGTGCTGACAGCAACAGGAACTCCGTAGCTAAGTGCCCGAGACAAAAAAAAAGAAGCAGCTTTGAAGCCAAGTTCCTTTGCCTTGCAAGGAATCTCTTTGGCAAAAATGGTCTCAGGACCAGAAGGGCTCTAACATCACACACACGTAAGAAAAGGCTTGTGATTGAAACCCAGCATTGCACATAGCAACAAAGCTGACAATGTCCAGGCAGACATCTTAGATTGAATCTACTTTATAAAGGACCAAGCAATCATCAGACTAGTCTGGTCTGGGCCCAGTCAAATTCTTCAGCTACTTAGACACAGTACTAAGTGGCTATCTTCTTTCCAACTATACCTGTGTCAAGGGTAAGGTTTGCCACATCTGCTGAATACATCCTGGTAAAGCAGATGGAAAGTACACTGCTATCAACTCTTTAAACTGTTTCCGGGGAGACCACACTGGAATGTCCTGACCTCTCCTTCAATTTTCAACTGAATCAGCATGGCATTAGCCATTACCTGTACAAAATTAGAAAACAGGTGCTCAGGTGTAATACTGTTTCATGTTTGCTCATAAGGAGATGGTACTGAATGGAGATTACTATATTCTTCAGGAACAGGTCTTCTGACTTATAAGGAGAGCTCCAACACTACTCAGCCACAGAAAAAGGAGGACCAGAAGATCATCTGAGCCAGCACCAATGAACTGATTGCTTCTTGAAGCTGAAGATACAGTGGGGGAAATAAGTATTTGATCCCTTGTTGATTTTGTAAGTTTGCCCACTGACAAAGACATGAGCAGCCCATAATTGAAGGGTAGGTTATTGGTAACAGTGAGAGATAGCACATCACAAATTAAATCCGGAAAATCACATTGTGGAAAGTATATGAATTTATTTGCATTCTGCAGAGGGAAATAAAGGGTATGATACATACCTGTAGCAGTTGTTCTCCGAGGACAGCAGGCTGATTGTTCTCACGACTGGGTTGACGTCCGCAGCAGCCCCCACCAACCGGAAGAAGCTTCGCGGGACGGTCGGCACGCAGGCCACGCCCACCGCGCATGCGCGGCCGCCTTCCCGCCCGTGCGCAACCGCTCCCGCCAGTTGAATGACAAGCAATAAAATATGAAACACACAACTCCAAAGGGGAGGAGGGAGGGTAGGTGAGAACAATCAGCCTGCTGTCCTCGGAGAACAACTGCTACAGGTATGTATCATACCCTTTCTCCGAGGACAAGCAGGCTGCTTGTTCTCACGACTGGGGTATCCCTAGCTCTCAGGCTCACTCAAAACAATAACCCAGGTCAATTGAACCTCGCAACGGCGAGGGTACAACAGAAATTGACCTACGAAGAACAACTAACTGAGAGTGCAGCCTGACCAGAATAAATTCGGGTCCTGGAGGGTGGAGTTGGATTTACACCCCAAACAGATTCTGCAACACCGACTGCCCGAACCGACTGTCGCGTCGGGTATCCTGCTGGAGGCAGTAATGTGATGTGAATGTGTGGACAGATGACCACGTCGCAGCCTTGCAGATCTCTTCAATAGTGGCTGACTTCAAGTGGGCCACCGACGCTGCCATGGCTCTGACACTATGAGCCGTGACATGACCCTCAAGAGTCAGCCCAGCCTGGGCGTAAGTGAAGGAAATGCAATCTGCTAGCCAATTGGAGATGGTGCGTTTCCCGACAGCGACCCCTAGCCTGTTAGGGTCGAAAGAAATAAACAATTGGGCGGACTGTCTGTTGGGCTGTGTCCGCTCCAAGTAGAAGGCCAATGCTCTCTTGCAGTCCAATGTGTGCAACTGACGTTCAGCAGGGCGGGTATGCGGCCTGGGGAAGAATGTTGACTGGTTAAGATGGAACTCCGACACCACCTTCGGCAGGAACTTTGGGTGAGTGCGGAGCACTACTCTGTTGTGATGAAATTTAGTATATGGAGCATGAGCTACTAGGGCTTGAAGCTCACTGACCCTACGAGCTGAAGTAACTGCCACCAAGAAAATGACCTTCCAGGTCAAGTACTTCAGATGGCAGGTATTCAGTGGCTCAAAAGGAGGTTTCATCAGCTGGGTGAGGACGACGTTGAGATCCCATGACACAGTAGGAGGCTTGATAGGGGGCTTTGACAAAAGCAAGCCTCTCATGAATCGAACGACTAAAGGCTCTCCAGAGATGGCTTTACCTTCCACACGATAATGGTAAGCACTAATCGCACTAAGGTGATTCCTTACTGAGTTGGTCTTGAGGCCAGACTCTGATAAGTGCAGAAGGTATTCAAGCAGGTTCTGTGCAGGGCAAGAACGAGGTTCTAGGGCCTTGCTCTCACACCAAGCGACAAACCTCCTCCACTTGAAAAAGTAACTCTTTTTAGTGGAATCCTTCCTAGAGGCAAGCAAGACCCGGGAGACACCCTCAGACAGACCCAACGCAGCGAAGTCTACGCCCTCAACATCCAGGCCGTGAGAGCCAGGGATTGAAGGTTGGGGTGCAGCAACGCTCCGTCGTTCTGCGAAATGAGAGTCGGAAAACACTCCAATCTCCACGGTTCTTCGGAGGACAACTCCAGAAGAAGAGGGAACCAGATCTGACGGGGCCAAAAGGGCGCTATCAGAATCATGGTGCCGCGGTCTTGCTTGAGCTTCAGTAAGGTCTTCCCCACCAAAGGTATGGGAGGATAAGCATACAGGAGGCCGGTCCCCCAATGAAGGAGAAAGGCATCTGACGCTAGCCTGCCGTGTGTCTGAAGTCTGGAACAGAACAGAGGCAGCTTGTGGTTGGTCTGAGAGGCGAAAAGATCCACCGAGGGGGTGCCCCACTCTCGGAAGATCTTGCGTACCACTCTGGAATGGAGCGACCACTCGTGCGGTTGCATGACTCTGCTCAGTCTGTCGGCCAGACTGTTGTTTACGCCTGCCAGGTACGTGGCTTGGAGAAGCATGCCGAACCGACACGCCCAACGCCACATACCGACGGCTTCCTGACACAGGGGGCGAGATCCGGTGCCCCCCTGCTTGTTGACGTAATACATTGCAACCTGATTGTCTGTCCGAATTTGGATAATTTGGCAGGACAGCCGATCTATGAAAGCCTTCAGTGCGTTCCAGATCGCTCGGAGCTCCAGGAGGTTGATCTGCAGATCCTTTTCCTGGAGGGACCACAGACCCTGGGTGTGAAGCCCATCGACATGGGCTCCCCACCCCAGGCGAGATGCATCCGTCGTCAGCACTTTCGTGGGCTGCGGAATTTGGAATGGACGTCCCAGGGTCAAATTGGTCCGGATGGTCCACCAGAGCAGTGAAGTGCGGCAACTGGTGGAGAGGCGGATGACATCCTCTAGATTCCCGGTGGCTTGGAACCACTGGGAAGCTAGGGTCCATTGAGCAGATCTCATGTGAAGACGAGCCATGGGAGTCACATGAACTGTGGAGGCCATATGACCCAGAAGTCTCAACATCTGCCGAGCTGTGATCTGCTGAGACGCTCTGGTCTGCGAAGCCAGGGCCAAGAGATTGGTGGCCCTCGCTTCGGGAAGGTAGGCCTGAGCCGTCTGGGAATTCAGCAGCGCTCCTATGAATTCCAGAGACTGAGTTGGCTGGAGATGGGACTTTGGGTAATTTATCACAAACCCCAGCAGCTCCAGAAGTTGAATAGTGCACTGCATGGACCGGAGGGCTCCTGCCTCCGAGGTGTTCTTGACCAGCCAATCGTCGAGATATGGGAACACGTGCACTCCCAGCTTGCGTAGGTAGGCCGCTACCACCACGAGGCACTTTGTAAACACTCGTGGGGCAGAGGCGAGCCCAAAGGGCAGCACACAATACTGAAAGTGCCGTGCGCCCAGGCGGAATCTGAGATACTGTCTGTGAGCTGGCAGTATCGGGATGTGAGTGTATGCGTCCTTTAAATCCAGGGAACATAGCCAATCGTTTTTCTGAATCATTGGCAGAAGGGTGCCCAAGGAAAGCATCCTGAACTTTTCTTTGACCAGGAATTTGTTCAGGCCTCTCAGGTCTAGGATGGGACGCATCCCCCCTGTTTTCTTTTCCACAAGGAAGTACCTGGAATAGAATCCCTGCCCTTCCTGCCCGGGTGGTACGGGCTCGACCGCATTGGCGCTGAGAAGGGCGGAGAGTTGCTCTGCAAGTACCTGCTTGTGATGGGAGCTGAAAGACTGAGCTCCCGGAGGACAATTTGGAGGCAGGGAGGCCAAATTCAGGGCGTATCCGTACCGCACTATTTGGAGAACCCACTGGTCGGAGGTTATGAGGCCACCTTTGGTGAAAGAATTTTAACCTCCCTCCGACCGGCAGGTCGTCCGGTACGGACACTTGTAGGGCGGCTATGTTCCCATGGATCCAGTCAAAAGCCCGTCCCCGGCTTTTGCTGTGGAGGCGCAGGGGGCTGCTTAGGCGCACGCTGTTGACGGGAACGAGTGCGCTGGGGCTGTCCCTGTGCCTGACGAGGCCTTCGGGCCGGCTGGTTGTACCTACGCTTCGCAAAAGAATAGGGTGCAGCCTGCCGAGCCCGGGAAAAACGCCCGCCCGCGGGGGCGGGTGCTGAAGGCGCCCGGTGGGAGAGCTTGTCGAGAGCGGTTTCCCGCTGATGCAGTTGGTCAACCATCTGCTCGACCTTCTCGCCAAAAATATTATCCCCCCGGCAAGGGACGTCAGCCAGTCTCTGCTGGGTGCGGTTGTCCAGGTCAGAGGCACGCAGCCATGAGAGCCTGCGCATCACTATACCTTGGGCCGCAGCACGAGATGCCACGTCACAGGTGTCAAAAATCCCCCTGGACAGGAACTTTCTGCACGCCTTCAGCTGCCTGACCACCTCCTGATAAGGCCTGGACTGCTCCGGCGGGAGCTTATCGACCAGGTCCGCCAGCTGTTGCACATTGGTCCGCATGTGGATGCTCATATAGAGCAGGTAAGATTGGATGCGGGTCACGAGCATGGAGGATTGGTAGGCCTTCCTCCCAAATGAGTCCAGAGTGCGAGACTCCCGCCCCGGGGGCGCCGAGGCGGTATCCCTCGAACTCCGTGCCCTCTTGAGAGCAGAATCCACGACCGCTGAGTCATGGGGCAACTGGGGCCGCATGAGCTCTGGGTCAGAGTGGATCCTGTACTGGGACTCTGCTTTCTTGGGAATGGTGGGGTTAGTTAGTGGTCGCACCCAGTTCCGAAGCAGCGTCTCCTTCAGGACATTGTGCAGCGGTACCGTGGAGGACTCTCTAGGTGGTGATGGATAGTCGAGGACCTCGAGCATCTCGGCCCTCGGCTCTTCCACAGAGACCACGGGAAAGGGAATGCTTATAGACATATCCCGCACAAAGGAGGCAAAGGAGAGACTCTCAGGAGGTGAGAGCTTCCTCTCCGGTGACGGCGTGGGGTCCGAGGGAAGGCCCGTAGACTCCTCTGAGGAGAAATATCTCGGGTCCTCCTCTTCCCCCCACGAGTTCTCATCCTCGGTATCGGACATTAGCTCATGTAGCTGAGTCCGGTACCGGGCCCGGCTCGACGTCGAGGCACCAAGGTCTCGGTGTCGTCGAGCGGTGGACTCCCGCGCCGGCGGGGACGGAGCTCCCTCCATCGACGTCGACGGGGACTCCACCTGCGTGGCGGTCGAGACCGGCACCGCAAGCGGCGGCGGTGTCGACAGCCCCGGCGCCGGGCTAGAGCTCGCCGGCGCCACAGTCATCGGCGCCGGGGGCGCAAGCACCCCCGACGCCGGCACAGCCTGGCGCATCAGCCCTTCCAGGATCCCCGGAAGGATGGCTCTGAGGCACTCGTCCAGGCCCGCTGCCGGGAAAGGCGGTGGGGCCGGTAAGGGTGTCGGTGCCAGAAGCTGCTGGGGGCCAGGAGACGGCACCGAGGTGCCGGAACCCCGACGCGTCGGTACCTCCACCACCGACGGAGATCTCTCCTCTCTGCGATGACGCTTCGGCGTCGACTCCTCTTCAGGGTGCACCGAGGGCTCCCGGTGACGGCGCTTCTTATCTTTTTTCCGGTGCACGTCACCGGCGCCGGAGGGCATGGAGGAGGAGGAGGTCGATCCCCCTCGGTCTCGAGGTACCGGGTCCGACAGGGTTCGGTCCCGTGGCTCACGAGTTGAGGGAGTGACCGGGGCCGACTGCCCACGCGGCCTCTCAACCCCACTCTCACCGGCGGACCGGCGGGCCGACGGGACCTGTTCTCCTGGGGTCGCTGCCATCGGTGCCGATGTCTCGGGCATCGATACCGGTACCGAAGAACCGGCCTTCGATACCGATGCCGTCGAGGTCGACGTCGAGGGGCCGGCGCAAGTTCCAAAAAGACGGTCCCGCAGAACTTGCCTCGCAACCTGAGTCCGTTTCCGGAGACCGAGACACAAAGCGCACGACTTGAGATTGTGCTCCGGCCCGAGGCACTGGAGGCACCAAGCGTGGGTGTCGGTCTGCGAGATCGGCCGGCCGCAGCGACCACACTTTTTAAATCCACTCGGGACCTTCGAGGACATCGACGGAAAAATCGCGTCGGCGAAGTCAAAGTCGGCAATGGTGGCTAAAATCACACCACGAAAAAATCAACCGACCGAGCGGCCACTAGGCCGCAGCGTGGCGTCCCCGCTAGAAAGCGAGGGAAAAAGGGGAGCGCGTGCTCCACACGCGCAAAAAATGTCTTTTTTTTTTTTTTTTTTTTTTCTAAAACAATACAAACAAAATCAGAGGAAACCGAACGGGATCCAAGCGACGATCCGCGTAAACGCGGTCGAAAATCCGGCGGCTGAACAGAGAGAGAGGCAAACGCACCCCTCTCTCAGTCGCGGAAAAAAAGTAACTGGCGGGAGCGGTCGCGCACGGGCGGGAAGGCGGCCGCGCATGCGCGGTGGGCGTGGCCTGCGTGCCGACCGTCCCGCGAAGCTTCTTCCGGTTGGTGGGGGCTGCCGCGGACGTCAACCCAGTCGTGAGAACAAGCAGCCTGCTTGTCCTCGGAGAAGTATTTAATCCCTCTGGCAAACAAGACCTAATACTTGGTGGCAAAACCCTTGTTGGCAAGCACAGCGGTCAGACGTCTTCTGTAGTTGATGATGAGGTTTGCACACGTCAGGAGGAATTTTGGTCCACTCCTCTTTGCAGATCATCTCTAAATCATTAAGAGTTCTGGGCTGTCGCTTGGCAACTCGCAGCTTCAGCTCCCTCCATAAGTTTTCAATGGGATTAAGGTCTGGTGACTGGCTAGGCCACTCCATGACCCTAATGTGCTTCTTCCTGAGCCACTCCTTTGTTGCCTTGGCTGTATGTTTTGGGTCATTGTCGTGCTGGAAGACCCAGCCACGACCCATTTTTAAGGCCCTGGCGGAGGGAAGGAGGTTGTCACTCAGAATTGTACGGTACATGGCCCCATCCATTCTCCCATTGATGCGGTGAAGTAGTCCTGTGCCCTTAGCAGAGAAACACCCCCAAAACATAACATTTCCACCTCCATGCTTGACAGTGGGGACGGTGTTCTTTGGGTCATAGGCAGCATTTCTCTTCCTCCAAACACGGCGAGTTGAGTTCATGCCAAAGAGCTCAATTTTTGTCTCATCTGACCACAGCACCTTCTCCCAATCACTCTCGGCATCATCCAGGTGTTCACTGGCAAACTTCAGACGGGCCGTCACATGTGCCTTCCGGAGCAGGGGGACCTTGCGGGCACTGCAGGATTGCAATCCGTTATGTCGTAATGTGTTACCAATGGTTTTCGTGGTGACAGTGGTCCCAGCTGCCTTGAGATCATTGACAAGTTCCCCCCTTGTAGTTGTAGGCTGATTTCTAACCTTCCTCATGATCAAGGATACCCCACGAGGTGAGATTTTGCGCGGAGCCCCAGATCTTTGTCGATTGACAGTCATTTTGTACTTCTTCCATTTTCTTACTATGGCACCAACAGTTGTCTCCTTCTCGCCCAGCGTCTTACTGATGGTTTTGTAGCCCATTCCAGCCTTGTGCAGGTGTATGATCTTGTCCCTGACATCCTTAGACAGCTCCTTGCTCTTGGCCATTTTGTAGAGGTTAGAGTCTGACTGATTCACTGAGTCTGTGGACAGGTGTCTTTCATACAGGTGACCATTGCCGACATCTGTCTGTCATGCAGGTAACGAGTTGATTTGGAGCATCTACCTGGTCTGTAGGGGCCAGATCTCTTACTGGTTGGTGGGGGATCAAATACTTATTTCCCTCTGCAGAATGCAAATAAATTCATATACTTTCCACAATGTGATTTTCCGGATTTAATTTGTGATGTGCTATCTCTCACTGTTACCAATAACCTACCCTTCAATTATGGGCTGCTCATGTCTTTGTCAGTGGGCAAACTTACAAAATCAGCAAGGGATCAAATACTTATTTCCCCCACTGTATGCTCTCAGAGTTGTACGAATGGCCAGGTCAAAAGGAATAAGATGTTTCCCTCTCCAACCTTACCTGGATCCAACTCAGTGTGCTCAATGCCAAACCACAGGGAAGCCAGCAATAGGCAAGTTTCTCAAAGCTTTACATGGGGTTCAGAATCAACATCTGCAACTCAGCATTCTTAATGACCCTTTTCAAAAAGATATAATGGGTCTACAGGGGTAGACTTATCTTCTCTATAGTCTTTTCAGGCGTGCCAAAAGCCTGAAGCTGGCCCTCTGGACTATGGTCATGTGATTGCCTTTCATCCAGGGCACAGCCTTCACATCTAATCACGCTAAGGATTGGCACACAGTATCTCACATCTCTTGGAACCATGCATTAAAGGGATTAAACACAAATGTTTTGGCTCCTTCAAACTGATCCTCCATGTTCTCACCCTTTAGCTTGTTGTGCAAGCATTCAAACCTGATACACAGCATGCATCAGTACAGTGAAAACTCTTGTCTCCATGGCTTCTATTTAAGCTTTGGTACTGAAGAGCGTTGTAGTTTCTTTCTACTTTCTATTATTGATTTTGTCTGTAAACCACCTAGATGGAATTCCCTTAGGCAGTATATCAGTATAAATTTATTTATTTATTTGTTGCATTTGTATCCCATATTTTCCCACCTATTTGCAGGCTCAATGTGGCTTACATAGTACCGTGATGGCGAAAGCCAATTCCCGTGTCAGAAATATAGAGTGGTAATTGTGTTAAAGTTCATGAGTAACAGAGTGTCTTAGGTAGTTGGGGAGGAAGAATTAAGTGTCCTGTCCTGGTACAAGTTTAGTTGTGTTGCAGGGTTTGGGTGTTTAGGTTGGATCGTTGTGGTAAGCCTTCTTGAACAGATTGGTCTTTAATGATTTCCGAAAGGCTGTTAGGTCATGCATTGTTTTCGTGATGTTTGGTAGTGTATTCCATATTTGTGAGCTCATTGCATATGTTGATTTGTATTTTAGTCCTTTGCAGCTTGGGTAGTGGAGATTTAGGAATGTGCGTGCTGACCTGTTTGTGTTTCTAGTTGGTAAGTCTATGAGGTCTGCCATGTAGATCGGGGCCTCGCCGTGAATAATTTTGTGAACCAGGTTGCAGATTTTGAACGAGATTCGTTCTTTGATTGGGAGCCAATGCAGTTTTTCACGTAGGGGTTTGGCGCTTTCGTATCTTGTTTTTCCAAATATGAGTCTGGCTGTGGTGTTTGGGGCAATTTGAAGTTTCTTCATAATTTGTTCTTTACATCCGGCATACATTGCATTAGTCTAGGTGACTTAGCATCATTGATTGTACCAGGCTGCAGAATATTTCCTTCGGGAAGAAAATGTGGAAACTCAAATGAGTAAAACCTGAGTGGAACATTTTCTTTGTTGTATTTTTTGCTTGGCTTTCTAGCGTAAGGTTTCGGTCAATGGTGATTCTGAGAATTTTCAGGTTGTCTGAGACAGGAAGAGTGTAATCTGGGGTGTTTATACTGGTGGGTTTGTACGTATTGTATTGTGATATGATATGATGAGACAACGTGTTTTTTCTGCGTTGAGTTTTAATTGAAATGCAACCGCCCATGAGTTCATGATTTGTAGGCTGAGTTCGATTTTGTGATTTCTGTTAGATCGTGTTTAAACGGGATGTATATCGTGACATCATCTGCGTAGATGTAGGGGTTGAGGCCTTAGTTGGATAGGGATTTGGCTAGTGGGGTCATCATTAGATTAAAGAGGGTCGGTGATGGGGTGCTCCACATTCTGGTTTCCAAGGTGATGATATATTTGAGTTTGATATCACTTGGTAGGTTCTTGTGGTAAGAAATACTTGATCCAGCTAAGTACCCTTCCCCCAATCCCAAAATATTCTAGGATGTTTAGTAGTATTTTATGGTTTACCATATCAAACGCACTAGACATGTTGAATAGTAGGAGTACACTTTTGCCTGTTGCAATTTCTTGTTTGAATTTGGTTAGGAGTGATTATTACTGTTTCGGTGCTGTGGTTGGAGCAAAATCCTGATTGTGATTCGTGTAATATTGAGAATTTGTTTAAGTAGTCGGTAAGTTGCTTGGTTACCATGCTTTCCAAAAGTTTGACTACCAGGGGGATGGATGCTACTGGGCGATAGTTGGTGATTTCATTTGCTTTTTTCTTTGGATCTTTAGGTATTGGGGTGAATAGTATGTTGCCTTTATCCTTAGGAAAGAGTCCATGTTGCAGCATGTAGTTTAGGTGTGATGTGAGGTCGGCTATGAAGAGTTGAGGACCTGATTTTATAAGGTAATTGGGGCATGTGTCCAGTTTGCAATGGGATTTGGCAAACCTGTTGATTGCTTGTGCTATGATTTCTTCGGTGAGGAAGGCGAAGTTTATCCAGATTCGGTCTGCTGAGTATTCTCCAAAGATTGGGTCCATGCAGCCCATGAATTTTTCGATATCAGTGGTGTACTGTGGTAATGTAGTGCGTAGGTTTGCAATCTTGTCATTGAAATATTTAGCAAGTTTGTCTGCGGATGGTGCGTCTGTGTTGGTTGTGGTAACCAATGTGGTATCTAGTAATTTATTCACAAATTGGTATAATTTATGCATGTCTTTGTAGTTTGGCCCTATCTTGGTTTTATAGTAAGACCTTTTAGTTTGTCTTATTGCATATTTGTATTTTCTTTGCATTTGTTTCCAGTGGAAACTTGCACTTCAACGTCACCAATGGACAATACAGTTCTTCCTCTTCTGGATGGGCTGTGAGAGCCTGGTTTTCTTTAATTCTTTAAGAGAAGACTGTCATCTCATTTTGTGGATCTTCATTAAAGGGTAAAAGTAAAGGGTCATAGATTTCATATGCCACCTTTCTGTGGGTACAACCAAAGGGGTTTTGCATACATTATATGCAGGTATTTTCTCTGTCCCTAGTAGGCTCACAATCTATGGGGTTTTTTTTTAAATATCTGGGCCAATGGAGGGTTAAATGACTTGCTCAGGGTCACAAGGAACTGCAATGGGAATCAAATCTAGTTCCCCAGGTTCTCAACTCACTGTATTAAACATTAGGCTACTCCTCTACACCTTTGATGACATCCTTAGCCAGATATTACAAAGGGTTAAATCATGGCCCTTCCCCAAAACATTTATACTGTGATTGGTTATGTTCCATAACATATACCATCTGCCTGTACTTGGAACAATACTTGAAGCCACTGGCTTTCTTAGATGTACTGTGAAAAAATAAAAAGTAATCACTATTTTGAAAGCTTATTTTGAGCAGTTCATAATGCTAATAGATCTATAATCACAGTTATTGCTAAACTAGGTAATGTGCACTAATCATTCTCTAATAATACACAACACAACCTCTAACTGTAACGCATCTTTTCATTTAAGAAATTAACTAAGACATATCTTCTCAAGAAACCCAATGACTATTCCATATGCACTAGCAGGTATCTTGCCAACCACTGTAAAACAAAACATCAACTGTTAAATGTAAGTCACATTGAACTACTACTACTACTAACTAGCATTTCTAAAGCGCTACTAGGGTTACGCAGCGCTGTACAATTTAAACATAGAAGGACAGTCCCTGCTCGAAAGAGCTTACAGAACTGAAACTCATTTTTGGATAAATAAATAAAATAAAATCTTGTTGGTTTGACGAGGTGTGAATTAGAAAGCCCTAGTCGTTGATATGGCTTCAAGTTGCCTCGTAAGAGTAAGGTCAAAGGAAGGGAGCGTTAGCCAAGATGACGGTTTCATTGCCTCCACCAAGTCCCTCAGTAAGTACCGTGTGGACTTTAGAAATGGTATCGGAGGTGAGGGTTGCGGTGGAGGCAGCAGTGGATGCAAAATTACAACAGCTTCACGATAGAACAAAGGCTGCAAACAAGCGTTTGGATAATCTTGATTTGGAATTGGCTTCACAGCAGCATCAGGTTGGAATGTTGGAATTCCAGGCCTAAAGTTCCTCTTGGGCAGTGAAGCAACTGTGTCATATGGCTGGAGAGCTGGATTCTGCAATCTTTACACTTGGGAACTTTGGAGGTACCTTTTAAAATTCAGTGGGCTTGTTGTGTGGGTTCAAGGAATACTGCTATTACTTGTCCTTATGTTGTGGTTCTTCGTGTTTGTCACTATGATCATAAGCATGCAATACTTCAGGCATTGTGCCGTGGGAATCGCTTGGAATATGATAATCATAAAGTACTTTCTTTCCAAGACTATACTGTCAGAGCACGTGCTCAGTATAGAGCTTTTGCACCTCTTTGCACTAAACTGTATGAATGTAAGATCTCCAGCGAGTTATTTATCCTGCTCTACAAACCCATTTTTTTAAAAATTGGTGGCGGCAGCAAAGTCTTTTTTCCCATACTATCCCAGCCACTGTTGGCTCTCACAAAGCAGGATGTCCTATACTAAGGGAAGCAGTTAGTTTCTGTAGCTTGGCTTGGGCTTGGGTCATTGGACCTTTATCTTTTGGACTTTCTTTTATATTTTATCCTTTAAGCCAGAATGAAGGATGGACTGACAGCTTTTTCTCACTTTTGGCTTATTCTTATATGATATCTGTTGGGACATATTGTGAAATTTTGTGGTTTTTCTTTTTCATTACACTTTAAGTAGTTGATTTTTTTTATGGGGGGGGGGGGGAATGGACAGGAGGAGTAGACGTGATAGCTCTCATATTAGATAGGATTGGGGGGAGAAAAAGGTAAAATATTTTGACATTTTCTGGTTTGACGATATTTGGCATTTGTACTTTATTTTGAGAACATTATTTGCCTATGCTTCTATGTGCTGATATCATCATCAATAAACAGGTTTAAACATTATGTAACACTTATCCTATTGGATTAAAGGAACTCAGCATTATATCCCTTTGCTATTAGAGAAACAAATGACAACATCAGCAGCTTTATTATTTTATCTTCATTCTCGGAAACTTCATACAGTGCAGATCACAACCAAATTATCCTAAAAACTATGCGTTTTACGTAAATTAATGAAGATTTAAATGAGTACAACAAAAGTGTTGCTCCTTTCATAGGCGCCAGCTCTGTGGGTGCCTGAGCACCCTCAATATTTTTCCATGCAAGTCTGTAGATCTGGGGAAGCAAGCTCCAAACTGCAAAGTTACAGGAAAAAAACAGGAAGGAAGTGCTTCTGTATCCTACTGCTCTACCCCCTCCCCCTGTTGGCTGGCTCCCTGCCTCCCTTTGCAGCCTGTACAATAGACTGTGGGGGAGAAGGGAGTTACTGTTGCCTAGCAGCAGCCAATGGGGAAGGCAAGTGCAGCAGACTGATACAACAGGACAGACAGGCTCAGATACTGGCATGACTACTTTACCTATGCTGCCAAAGTAATACCTATAACAATTAAGGTTAAAAAAAAAAAACAGAGGTACTGGTGAGAGGAATAAAGGGGCCTAGGAAGTGGGGAAGGGAATGGAAAGGAGTCACTGGTTGGGAGAGACAATGCTGCTCTGAAATGCTGGAAGACGTAGAAAGAAGCAGTAAAAGGGAAGAATGGCTGGGTGATGGGGACAGGGATTGATAATGGAGATGTGGAAGAGGAGTAGACACAAGGATGTGTGCGAGGGAAAAGCATGGACTGCACGGGAGAAGTTCTCTAGCTGAAGGAGATCTGGGAGAGAGAACAGTAGACAGAAGGGACACAAGCTACAGAGAGAAGGAGCTGAAAGAGACGGAGAGCAGCTTTGTGAAGAGGGGGTCATGATGGAGAGAATAGACATGGAGAAAAGGGTGAGAAATGGAGGAGGGAGTAAGACTAGAAGAAAGTGAGACGATAGAAGCTGTAGAAACCACAGACACACATATACAAGGAGGAAAGAGAAATGATGATGATATGGGAAGAAGATTGGAAGAGAATCATCTACAGACACAAAGGTTAGAAAATTGTTTATGTTTTCCGTAAATATTTCTATGCCAGCTGGGCTGAATCAAGAGTAGACAATAGCTATAGTTTTCCCCATGCCCTTCAGTCACCAGAATATATATATATTATTTTACTAGGAGGGCATGGGGGAGCAGGAGGGGGTTGTGGCAGTATTTGATGCCACAGTTTGAAAAATACCTGTAAAATTGCTTCTCTTTGGCAGCTCTGAAATGCAGAGATCTAGGATTGAGTCTCAAATTGAAAGGGGAAGAGATAGTAACACCATCTCCCCTTTTTCACAAAAATAAAAGTCATTCCCTTGTTACATCTTATGGGAGACAGTGGTGTTAGACTTAGTGGGCTCAATATGCTGTATCATCCCAAAGAAATAGCAATAGCAGCAGCAGGAAGAGGTTACAGGAGAGACAGGTGGAGTCTGGAAGGGGGAAAGGGGTTCTTGGTTTGGTTTTCCCCTTGGTTCAAATACTAAGCCCTAGCTTTCCATTCTCACTCCCAGCACAGCTGTGCTACAGGTTAACTTTTGAGGTGTGTGACCTGTGTGGCTGTGCAGGATACCACGAATGAGGGGGTACTGTTATAGTGATGACACCCCTATCTCCTTCCATATCATATGGACTAAGGAAAGAGGGGTTTGGGGGGGAATAATGGTGCTAGCAGAGGAGAAAGAAGGGGATGTTTGGTAAAAGGAGAGAATAAGAGGGATGTTGTGCACGAGTCACCACTAATAAAGGAGGGGTATTGTGTGAAAGCTGTAAACCCAATGAGGTGCCAATTTTCCAGTGGCGTTCCTAGGGGGGGTGGTGGGTGCGGTCCACCACTGGGGGGGGGGGGGGGTGCCACGCCTCTCGGCGCCGCTCGTTCTGTGCTCCCTCTGCCCCGGAACAGGTTACTTCCTTTTCCGGGGCAGAGGGAGCATGGAACGAGCGAAGCCGACAGGCGCGCGGCACCCCCCCCCCCCCCCCAGCAGGTAAAAATGCACCCGGGGGGGGGGGGGTGTCATTTCGCGGGGGGAGGTGTCGTTTCGCCGGGGGGGGGGGGGGGGGCGCATCGGCGATCCGCCCCGGGTGTCAGCTGCCCTAGGAACGCCACTGCAATTTTCATTTTTGCAGACGGCACTAGGGTCTGTGCTAACTCAGCTCCCTAAGTCAACCACTTACTCTGTGGCCACTAGAGCTTTAGCAGGTGGACTGGCACACATGCATGCCATGGGTTCACTGATTTCCTGCTTAACATGTGATCTTTGGGATTTTCAGTCTGAGGGCAGGAAGCACCACATGTAAATGTGGCCCTAGGGGCTGTGGAGCAACTGAATGCTGAGTTTCCAAGGTTTGCGCATACAGGTGGTGGAGCAGCTCATAGGGCCTTTCTGGATGTGGAACTGCTATTGTATTTCAGTCTGAGTTCTAGATATGAATGGTGTCTGGGGTTCTGAGAAGGGAGGAGTAGGAATATGATCCTTGCCAGGAAGAGTGATGATAAAAAACTTGAATGTGTGATGAATCTGCTTAGGAGGTATGAGGGATGGGTGAGCCTACCCTTCAGGGGAGAAGCACTGACAAAGGAAGAGTAAGAGGGAATCTATTGGGGGGGAAGAATTAGTAGGGGGGCAAGGAAGGTCAGGTCAAGAGAAGTAGAGAGCAGGGATGTACAGAATGGGGGAATGGAGTAGGTAAGGGTGGGTGGGTGGATGTGTGTGTGTGTGTGTGTGTGGGGGGGGGGGGGGGTATAACACATCCTACCCCAAAACAAAAGTCAAACTGCACTGGGAGAAAGAAGTGACGGAAAAACAGAAGATGAGAGGAGGAAGAAGATAAAGGTGGGGAGGGACTGAGAAAGAAGTGGGGATGGTCTGAGAGAAAAGCTATGGTGTGCATAGATTAGGTAGGGAAGAGAGACTATTAAGGACTGGCTGGGGGGGGGGAGAATATGGGTTGTATAGATGGGCCAGGAAAGCACAGTATGAGTGTGGTGTAGATAGGCTGGAAGTAGGATGGTACACTTGGCGATGAGTTGGGATTGGAGAGGAAGAGAGACTGGTGGGATTTGCAGTGTTACCCCTAGCATTTCTTTTATCCACAAGTCCTCCCTGTATGTGCACCACCTACTGTGCAGCCTGACAACCCACAACGCTTTAATTTCCTTTACATGGACTTGGTAATTTGTACCAAGTTGAGCACCTCCAATCATTTTGAAAGGTTGACTCCTATGGCTCCTTTTGCAAGGGAATTTAGAGTTGGTCCCTGACAAGAGCAAAGTATGATTACAGTCTTAGGCAAGAAAAAGTTTCATGGGTTGGAGATCTGATTACAGAAGAAGGTAAATGTAGATCTTTCAAGGACTTGTGTAATGGGGGCATTTTGGATGCTTGTGATTGGTATGCTTACTTGCAAGTCACACATTATATTCGGTCTTTATTTATTTATTAGGATTTATTTACCGCCTTTTTGAAGGAATTCACTCAAGGCGGTGTACAGTAAGAATAGATCAAACATGAGCAGTAGGCAATTAGAGCAATAAAAATATTTGAATACAAAGTATGGCATGGTATACTACTTGCAAAGACACCACAATATGTACTAGAACATTATAAGTGGTAGTGAGTTTATCCTTCTTCCAAAATATATTGAGTCTAACTCCAAAATAGGATTTTGATAGAACTGCAGTACTCTGGAATAGAGATTTAATGCAACAGGGATAAATTACTAGGGAAAGACTTGATATTTTCAGAGAAATCTTAAAGTGGAAATTAAAACATGCATGTAATCAAATGGTAGGGAGTGCATTATTGAAAAAAACCCTCTCTCTTGGGGAGGATATGTACATTGTTCAACTGGAGACTCCAAGACCCACCCAATGTGTCACAGTGGAAAAATGAGATGAACCAACTTAAAATTTGAAAGGGCTGACATTAAAGGAGGTACAGTGAAAACAGAGAACTTATATTTGGTCCCCAGTTTGGGAGACTTTACTCCATTCAGCAAGTAGGTCTTCTGCCAAACTTTTAGAGTATTAAAGAGGGGAGAGATTGAGGAGAGGGACACAGAAGGAATTTCAGCAAGGTTTTATACAGCAATGGTAATATAGTGACTACAGTGAAGAAGCCACATTAGTGGTCCAATTACTGGGATGATGATAAAGAAGGTAATATGTAACATGCATAAAGAAATGGGGGGTATGGGAAGGGGAGGATATAAAAAAGGGTGGGGGGAAGCATTGGAGGTACAAAAAAAAAATAAAGAGAAATTCCGCACAAAGTGTTTCGTTGTTGATGTATGTTTGAATTGCATTGTACTTGTGCATGCTATTCTATTATTGTTTTGTTCTGTTGGACTGTGTAGGTAGAATAATAAAATGTAAAATTAAAAAAGGTAATTTTCACTCAAATAATGACCAAGGAAAAACATGACTTGAAGATCAAGGGTAGACAATAGCTATAGTTTGCCCTTGCCCTTCAGCCACCAGAATTAATATATTATTTTACTATGAGCTGTATCCTAAAACGTACTTGCTGACAGTAATGACAGATAGATGAAAAGTGACAAAAAACACCAACTACAGAATAAATAGGGGCAAAAAAGATTTTCTGAGACATACTAGCAAGAAGAAAGAAAGATGAAAAAACCCCAGAAAAGGGCAAGTTATCAGATTGCTGCTCTGTGTGTGTGTGGTGGGGGGAAGAGGAAGAGGTTACACTACCATGCAGAACAACCCCCCCCCTTCCCAAAAAAAACAGGACTACTGTAATGCCCAGATATATTTCTAAATTTTTTCTATAAATCTCTGCATAAAGGTCTGAATGCCACTAAGTGACTCTACTCATTTTTACAGAAAGAACCAGGCACACCCATTAAAGGGGGGCCGACCACAACCGGGCTGAAGGCCAGCGAAGACAGAAGTGTGGGGGAGGGTATAGGGAGGGCCTAGCTAGAGAGCAGAGGTAGTAGTGGGAGGGAAACAAGGGGTAGCAAGGGGAGGGGGCAGGAAAGAAGGGGAGGAGCAAGGGAGGAGGAGAGAGGAATTTGAACTGCACAGGAAGTCCTTTTGAATTTGGAAGCAGGAGAAGAGCAACGCCCACCCGCCCACCCACTTGAGAGGCAAGATTTGTCGCAGCAAGGCGTTAGACTACAATGTTTACGCACAGCCAGCAATGGGTACACAGCAGCTTGACACATAACAGTTACAAGTTTGGGGTAACTACTGCTGCAGAAAGAGTTGTGTGGAAAATTATCAAGTTGATGCAAATGGTAGGCTTGCATGTGAGCAGCCTTGTTATAAGGAAACAACGTGTATACAGCTTGTCTCCTGGCTTGGGCGGCCGGGAGGCCTAGAACATCATTTTGTAAATGTGGTAGGTGCCTCCTTCAACAGGAAACAACGTGTATATAGCTTGTCTCCTGGCTTGGGCGGCCGGGAGGCCTAGAACGTCATTTTGTAAATGTGGTAGGTGCCTCCTTCAACGGGAGACACCAAGTGACGTCGGGTGCTTGGAAAACAGCACAGGGGGCCACAGGGGCTTGGTACGGCTTGGCCTGTGGCCCAGAATATGCAACTACGTGTAGAAGCTGTGTACCCGGGTAGAAATGCATGCTGGCATAATGATTAGTAGAAGATGTAATGTAATTTGTTTAAGTTGTAACAATTTTGATGTTCCTGGCTGCGGCCAAAATAAATCCAATTCTATTGAAGATAACGCTTGTAGTGTGGTATTGAAGGGGGCGGGGGTTGATACGTCTGTGTGTGTGCCGAATGCCCGAGTTGTGAATTTACCAATACTTTTAAAATAATTATTCCAATGTGACAAGGTCAAAACTGCTTGAAAATGTTTGGCCTTTGGGTTTAAACATTGTTATAGATCTGCAAAGAAATGGAATCAAAAAAATTACAAATTGATAAAGAAAAGCAGCATTCCCCTAATTAATATCTGTGAATGACATTTTCTTTTTCTTACCTGTGGCTGGGAAAGCATGTCTAGACTCCAAGAACATATCTTTCCATCAGTTGAGATGCTGATCAGATTGTGAGCATTCTGTGTACCAACCACATTTACACAGTATACAGGGTGCTGAGGTGAAACAAAACAATTAAATACATTTAAAATGTATCCCATGTTTGTTTTAAGTAAAAATATTTTCATAGACCATTTTCTTAAATATCACTTTTGCATTAAAAGAGCATCCACTCCACACAAAACTGAGTTTGTTGTTAGAATGGCAAGTCTACTGTATGCACAAGTGTAAATTTTACTTACCTTAATGTGTGTCCTCAATAGACAGCAGAATTAATCAGGCATGCAAATGGGGCGATGTCATCTGACGGCACTGGGGTAGAACAGTTTTCTCCAGAGCTCAGCACCAGCATAAAGTTCTCAGCATACATGGCCCTTCTTGTATATAGTAGTCTCCTTGGTTTAAAGCTAGGAAAGCTGTTCCATCCTAATGCCACCAGATGATGTCACCCCGCATGTAAAGACTGAGCAAATATTTATTTATTTATTAGGATTTATTTACCGCCTTTTTGAAGGAATTCACTCAAGGCGGTGTACAGTAAGAATAGATCAAACATGAGCAATAGGCAATTACAGCAGTAAAAATATTCAAGTAACAATACAAAATATGGCATGGTATACTACTTGCAATGACAACACAATACGTAATAGAACATTATAATTGGTAGTGAAGGGTAAGGCAAAGTTGTAACATATAGATGAGTAAGAAAATAGGAAGAAGTTGAAAGTAAGGTGACTGATTTGAAGAAAGTTGCACATGAAGTCAGAGAGATGGTTAAATATTATCTCAGTTAGGCTAGGAGTGGATAAACATGTCCCGCTGCCATAGGCACCCCGTATAAGAGGCTTGGTGAGGCTAAGCCTCCCCAGCCCAACCCTGACCATCTTGTGTTTCTTCTGCTGCCCGCCATCTCCGTCGTCATTTTTACTGCACTGAAGAGTTCTGCCTCGGCACCGGCGATTCAGAGTCAGCCTTCTGCCAGCGGGGCTCTCTCTTCAGGCGTGTCTCACTTCCTCCCAGCTCTGCAGAAAAGAGGAAGTTACGTTAGAGTCCAGGACGCCCCTGAGAAGCCCCGACGCTGGCAGAAGGCTGACTCTGAGTCTCTGAATTGCCGGTGCTGAGGGAGAACTCTTCAGGGCAGTAAAAATGACGAGGGGGGAGACAGCAGGCAGCAGAAGAAACAGGGAGAAAGATGCAAGACTCCGGGGGGGGGGGGGGGGGGGGCTGCCCACGACGAGTGGAAGTGAGCCTTTCTAGCCCAGTAAGTAAACAAGGAAGCCAATTTGGTTAATGTGTTTCCCCAGCGTGACATCCTCACTGCCTTCAGCCCAAACAAAACAAACTTTTGAGCTGCTGCATCCAGGTTGCTCTTGATTGTTGATCTGTAGCAAGGCTAAAGCTGTTTCTGTTAATAGGCACGGTATTGCAGCTGGTAGAAAAAGCGATTATAAACTCTGTAGTTGGTGCTTATATATCCTGTTTCTGTTTCTTGAGAGTTTATCTGAGTTTATCTTAACTGTTGTACTCTACCTTGGGAAGCTGGTGTTATAAAGATGATAGAATACTGTATATTGAAATTAAATGGAAGTAGAATTAAACTCACCTTTCATTGGGGCACATGGAATCACATTTTAATGTCATCTCATTTGTAGGAATTTGCATTTTAGATACACAACTGGATTATTCTGTTTTTAGGCATGTTTCAGGGACAAGTGGTTTTATAGGTCAAAATAAAAATAAATATTTTTTTAATGCAGATCTCTTTTGTTTAAACATAACTAAATGGGCTTTAAGCCCCTAATGGTGTATTAGGTTCTGCCCAGTGTAATATTTTTGGTACAGTAAAGTTCTGAGTTTGTTTTTGCACAAAGATGTGCATAGTGTTTTGCAGTTGAGCGATTGTGGTTAGTATATGCTTTGAGCAACCACTTTATTCTTTCACATATGATACATAGTTAATATCTAAATTTAATAAAAGGTATTAATTGTGAATTTTATTTTTTTTCTGTGTGTTATCAGACAATTATGGATTTAAGCTCCAACCCTGGCCCCACCCCTAACTCCGCCCCCTTTAGCCTCCCCAAACAGTTGGGCCACCGACCGCCTATGCCCGCTGCAGTATGTGCAGCCCGAGTCAATCCTTGTGTGTGTGAGACTAACAAGTTAGTTACTTCTTCCATTAAAGGCTTGGTTGAAGAGCCAAGCTTTCACCTGCTTCCTGAAGTAGAAATAGTCTTGTGTTAAGCGGAGCCTTTCAGGGTGTGGGGGCTACTCCGGAGAAGGCTCGCTTGCGGGTATCACATCATGTAATGTCTTTTGGAGAGGGTGTAGTTAGTGAAAGTCCTTGGGAGGACCTTAGTGTCCTTGGTGGTGTGTGGAGGATCATCCTATTCTTCAGATACTCGGGGCCATTTCCTTTCAGGGCCTTGAAGATCAGACATAGAGTTTTAAATTTAGCCCTGTATTGTACTGGTAGCCAATGAAGCTTTTGCAAAAATGGTGTGATGTGGTCACGTCACTTGCAACCTTCTATGAGTCTTGCTGCTGCATTCTGAATTAACTGGAACTGGTGCAGGCCCTTTGTAGTCAGACCATTGTATAGTGCACTGCAGTAATCCAGTCTCGATGTTACTATAGCATGCACAACTGGGATAAGATTTACTTTCTCGATGTAAGGAGAGAGGCAGCGTAGCTGTCGCAAATAGTAGAAGCAGCTCATGAAGGTTGCTTGGATTTGGGGAATCAAAGTGTTGAATCTAGCTGTATTCCAAGGTTCCTGACTTGTGATTTGAGGGGGAGTTCATACTTCCGAAAAGGGATTTTGACATCAGGTATGTATCCACTTGTGTTAGGGACTCAGAGAAGCTCGGTTTTACTTGGATTCAGGCAACGTTTGTTGTGTTTAGTCCATTCTTGAACTGATGTTAGATAATCAGTTTATTCAAGGCTGTAGGTAAGTCAGGTTCAATGGGTATGAGTAGCTGCACATCATCTGCATAGATGTAGAAATGAGTGTCCATTGACCGAATCAGCTCAGCTAGTGGCTTGAGGTATATATTGAACAGAATAGGTGACAGTATCGATCCTTGTGGTACCCCGCAGGTCAGTGTCCATGGTGGTGATGAGCTGCTGCCAAACATTATGGATTGTTGCCTGTCTGATAGCTAGGAACTGAACCAGGCAAGTATTGTACCACTGATTCCTGTTTCTGTCAGTTGTGCTAGCAAGATATCATGATCCACAGTGTCAAAAGCTGCTGAGAAATCTAGCAGTACTAGCATCGAGGTGAATCCCTTGTCTCGGTTTCTGTGAAGATCATCTAGCAGGGATATGAGGACCGTTTCTGTTCCATAACCGGGTCTGAATCCAGATTGACATGGATCTAGCCAGTTACTCTTTTCTAGCCATTCATTAAGTTGAACACAGACTGCTTGTTCTATGAGTTTCCCTAGAAACGGGATGTTGGATACTGGCCTATAACTTTCAAGTTTGTCTTTCTTCAGTAGAAGGCGAACCACTGCCCTTTTTAATGCTGTTGGTAGTTGCCCATTAGAAAGAGAGGTGTTCACAATTTTTGTGACACCTTCTATAAGGCCCATACTTGCCTGCTGCATTATCTTTGATGGGCAGGGATCGAGGGGGCAGGGATCGAGGGAGCAGGTAGATGGTTGAAAGTCTCTTAGGAGTTTGTCAAGGCTCTCCTCTGTCGTTAGGTTAAAAGTGTTCCATCTGTCTCTGTTAGGAGGGGGCGAGTTTGTGCACCCCTGGTTCACTGGTTGGGCACTGGGTGGGACTGCCTGTAAATCCTGGTGGAGACTTTTAATTTTGTTGGCAAAGTATGCAGCAAAATCACTGCAGTTCAGTTTAGACTGGGGAAGCTGGTTCTGTTGTGGGGGTTGCAGTAGGCTGTTTACTATACTGAACAGCTGCTTGGTTGAATTGGCAGCCTGTGCAATACATTGAGAGAAATACTGTTTTTTGGTTGCTGTTAAGGCTTGGCGGTACTTTGCCAAGTAGTTCCTGCAGTTTAGCCTGTCTTCATCTAGGTGAGATTTGCACCATCCCCTTTCTAGTTTTCGCCCTTCGCGGTTAAGGATCCGAAGTGCTGGAGAAAACCGAGGTGAGCGTTTGTTAGTGGGGCATAAGACCTTTTTTAGTGGTGCTGTTTTCTCTAAAGTCTTGGCTAAGTGTGTATTCCAGATGTCAACTTGTTCTGACACTGTTGTTGCCTTTTCATCCGCATGTGGATAGTCCAAGGCCTCTAGAAAATTCTCAGCGGTCATTTTTTTTTTGTCTCTGATCTCCTTCCAAACTCTGGGATGTGCCATTTGTTTCAGGTGGTCACTTAGGGAGAATTTAATTAGAAAATGGTATGACCATGATAGGGGTGTTATTTCAATACTGTTATCCCAGAATTCTGGGATATCCACCCCTTTGTAGAATACCAGGTCTAGTATGTGACCCTTTTTGTGGGTTGGAGAATTGATCACCTGTGTAAATTCTAGTGCTGTCATCGTGTCCAGAAAGGCAGCTATGGTGGTAGCTGGGGTTTTGATGTGTAGATAGAAGTCTCCCATGATCACCAACCTAGGGTAATTCAGGGTCACTTGAGTAATCAGGTCTAGGAGTTCTTGCATAGATAATGTGTTGTTACGAGGTGCTCTGTATACCATGAGCAGACAGATTGGCTTCTCCTCTTCAAATTGGATTAAAAGAGATTCTGATTCATGCAGCTGGGGGATGGATATTCTGCACAGTTTGATTGTGTCCCGAATCAAGACTGCTACCCCCCACCCTGTCTTCCTGGTCTTGGTTGATGTTGGGATGTTGAAACCTGTTGGGCATAGTTCAGCCAGTGGTAAACCCCCACTTTCATCTAGCCAGGTTTCACTTATTTCTAGGATGTCAATATGCTGTTCATTTATGGCATCATGGATCACTGAGGATTTCTTTGCAGCTGATCTGGCATTCACCAGTCCTATAGTACCCAAGGGTGGTCTGGGGGTGCTGTGGGTAGCTTTGGTGTGACAATGAGGTGATCTTTTAAGTACGGTTATGTAGGTATTTGATCCCTTTTACTTTTGCCTTCTCTTTGGTTGGTGCGGATTATGGTTTCCTCTCCCACACACCACTGGGATGCTTGCATGACACATTTTTGTGTCAGAAGCTAGTTAGGCAAAATTTCACTGGGTGGCGCTGCAATCCACTCTTTGGAGTACACCCTGTAGATCAGCAGTCTTCGTAGTTGGCAATGCAGGGTTAAGACTTTAATAGCTGAAAGAACAGACCTTTTAAAGTTGTAAATTCAGACCAGGCCTGTGAGATCAGTCTTCCATCAAATAGAGAAATGAATGGCTGCACTTAGCACTTCTATGTGAAATTATTGGAGACAGTGCATAGGTTTCCTTTAGTTTTAAGGAATCTGAAAGATTCAGAGTTATAGAAGTAGATTATGTAGTTAAAATAAAAATTTTAACTCACAGATTACAGGTATGAACTTTAGAGTTTCTGGTTCTGATATCCTTGGTTGGTCCAAATGATGCAGGTTGCTGTAGGCTTTTTCTTTATTGTCCCAGAGGAAGGATAGATGTAAAAAAAGGATCCAGCTCCAATCTCAGTACTTGAGGAGAGTTATTTAGGGGAGATAACATTTCCTTTATCCAGCCAAAAATAAATGGAAGAAGTTTCAAGTAAAATTGAGGACTGGGGCCTCAACACAGACTGAGCAGAAGTCAGTAAACGTTTGGGTTGCAGAGTCACTGAGGAACAAAATATAGGGCTGACCTATTGCACTGGACATCAGAACATTTCTCAGTGGGGCAGAGCAGTTGTCATAAAAGAGTTCAAAACAACTGCATATGTTTCATGGCACCATCACAACTGCAAACAGTTCTTTAAGAAACACAACTGATGTAGTGGTCCACAAACATAAGCAAATGTAGGTCAGGCAGGATTTTTGTGAAAACTTGACATCCTTTATTTTGGTGGCTTTGGTTCCGGCCAAAGCTGAAAATGTTGTGCATGCTCCCCTGCCCCCTCCCCCCCTCCAACCAACCAGGATAGATTATTGCAATGCACTGTCAGCCTCTTCTTTATTTCCCCTGAAATAGCAGTTTGCCAAAACATTGGGTGATGCTGGATCAGGTTCTTATTTGCCTCTAAGTAACTGCTATGAAGTAACCTCAATAGAACATAGGAAACACTACTTTTCAAATGCTTATGGATTACTATATTGAACAATTTTTCTTAATTGCTTTGAACCTTTTTCATGAATTAAGATATCTTACCTTTCTTTTTTTCTGGAAGTGTGAGAAGGGTTCTTGGTCGGTTTGGAAACTTGTGGATTTATAGATTCTTGTTTCACAAAATTTTTATCTATACATAAGAATTGTTTATTACTTTATTCTTTTCAATCCAATGGAACATTGGAATAAAATTATATATAAGGGAAAGGGAATGTCCTTCTGTTAGCAAAATAATACTCCAAATGGAAGTGGACCAAATTTGAAAGGGGGAAAATGGTGAATACACACATCGAGTTTGAAATCACATCAGACTAGGGGTTCCGGGGGGGGGGGGAGGGGGGGGGAACTCCTGGAAAAAAACTGGCCCAATGCATTTCAATGGGAGAAGCAGTTTCATCTTTTCCAGTATAGAAACTTTGATACACTGAAAAAAGAGCTGTTAGGAAACTGCTCCTTTCAAACTGCTTCTCCCCTCTTTCCTAGTTTCTCAATCACAGACACAGAGACGCAACATAGATATACATACACTACACAGACAGAGGGATTTTAGATAATTTCATGAACATGCTGCAAATGCTCCCCCCCATCCCCAACACCAATGCCACACCTCTCTCTTCTGTGCTGGCTTTTAGTGATTGAGAAATATATTTAATTTTTTGGTTGTAAATTCTACTGTGAAAACTAATGACTGAATGGTATGGGAACAGCTAGAGAATGAATTGTGTAGTTTGCTACTTTGTTGCTACTAATGGGGAAGAAGTTGTAACTGGGGGAACAAGGTAAAATTAGGTTTCATACCTGATAATTTTCTTTCCATTAATCATAGCTGATCAATCCATAGACTGGTGGGTTGTGTCCATCTACCAGCAGGTGGAGATAGAGAGCAAACTTTTGCCTCCCTATATGTGGTCATGTGCTGCCGGAAACTCCTCAGTATGTCGATATCAAAGCTCCATCCGCAGGACTCAGCACTTAGAGAATTACACCCACAAAGAGACACTCTGCCCAGCTCACCACCGCCGAAACGGGGGAGGGGAATTAACCCAGCTCATCCCCACACAAGTGGGGGAGGGGAATCCGTCCAGCTCATCCCCGCGGAGCGGGGGAGGGACACCACACCCGCCGATGCGGGGGGATCTGGCTTATCCTGCAACCGCAACCGCGGGAGGAGCTGGCTGACCCTAACACCGCCGAAGCGGGAAGGGTACAAAGCTGCCCTACAGCCGCACGAAGCGGGAGGGAGTGCCGGCAGAATTTAAATCTCAATCCAGCCCCGTAAAACGGAGGGGAGAGGAATGCAGCAGCTCACTGTAACACAAACTCGTCTCAACTCTTGAAGAATCCAAGTGAAAAAACTTGAACACGAAGTCTTTCTGAAGTAACTGAAGACTAAACTTGAACCTGAAATGCAACCAGAATAAAAAACAGTACAGATATCTGGGAGGGGCTATGGATTGATCAGCTATGATTAATGGAAAGAAAATTATCAGGTATGAAACCTAATTTTACCTTCCATTTCATCATGCTGATCAATCCATAGACTGGTGGGATGTACCGAAGCAGTACTCACCCAGGGCGGGACATAGCAATCCCTGATCGCAACACTGAAGCTCCAAACCGGGCCTCCACCCGAGGAGCCACAGTCAAGCGGTAATGTCTGGAGAAGGTATGGGCCGACGCCCAAGTTGCCGCCCTGCAAATCTCTTCCAAGGAGACGGACCCGGCCTCTGCCATCGAGGCCGCCTGAGCTCTAGTGGAGTGAGCCTTCAGCTGGATAGGCGGCACCTTCCCCGCGGCCACATAAGCCGCTGCAATGGCTTCCTTGACCCATCTTGCCACTGTAGGCTTAGTAGCCTGCAGACCCTTACGAGGACCTGCAAACAGGACAAACAGATGATCCGATTTCCGGAAATCATTGGTCACTTCCAAGTATCTGATGATGACCCGTCTCACATCCAGATATTTGAGAGCAGAATACTCTTCTGGGTAGTCCTCCCTACGAAAGGAAGGGAGACAGAGCTGCTGACTCACATGGAAGCGAGAAACAATCTTGGGTAGGAAGGAAGGCACTGTGCGAATAGACACTCCTGCCTCAGTGAACTGCAGAAAAGGCTCTCGACAAGAGAGCGCCTGGAGCTCGGAAACTCTTCTGGCTGAAGTGATAGCCACCAAAAAGACTGCTTTCAACGTCAGGTCTTTCAGAGATGCCCTCGACAAGGGTTCAAAAGGCGGCTTTTGCAAGGCTCTTAGCACCAGGTTGAGATTCCACGCAGGCACCACTGAGTGCAGAGGAGGGCGCAGGTGATTAACTCCCTTGAGGAACCGCACCACATCTGGCTGCGAAGCCAGGGAAGCACCCTTCAGGCGGCCCCTGAAGCAAGCCAGGGCCGCTACCTGGACTTTCAGGGAACTGAGCGACAGGCCTTTCTCCAGACCTTCTTGCAGGAACGCCAGCACTGAAGAAATTGGAGCAGTAAATGAAGAAAGTGAACCTGCTTCACACCACGCTGCAAAGGTACGCCAAACCCTGGCGTAAGCAGTAGAAGTAGAGCGCTTCCTCGCTCTCAGCAGAGTGGCGATGACCTTGTCTGAGAAGCCTTTCTTCCTCAGACTCTGCCGCTCAATAGCCAGGCCGTAAGACCAAAGGGGGAGGGATCCTCCATCACCACGGGACCCTGATGTAACAGGCCCTGCTCCACTGGCAGTCGCAGAGGTTCGTCCACTGAGAGCCTGATCAAGTCCGCATACCAGGGACATCTGGGCCAATTCGGACCCACCAGGATTATCCGGCCCGGATGCTTTGCCACCCGGTCTAGCACCCTGCCCAACATGGGCCAGGGCGGGAACACATAGAGAAGCTCTTGTGTCGGCCACTGTTGGAGAAGAGCATCTACTCCCAGGGATCGAGGGTCCCGTCCTCTGCTGAAAAAGCGCGGCACTTGGCAATTGGCCGATGACGCCATCAGATCTAGGCTCGGCTGGCCCCAGCGCTTCGTGATGCCCAAGAACGCCTGAGCAGATAGCTGCCACTCTCCGGGCTCCAAGGTATGGCGACTGAGAAAGTCCGCCTTGACATTCAAGACTCCGGCAATGTGGGCCGCTGACAGCTGTTCCAGGTTCGCTTCCGCCCACTGGCATAGATTCATGGCCTCCTTGGCTAGAGGGGCGCTCTTGGTACCTCCCTGGCGGTTGACATAGGCCACAGCCGTGGCATTGTCCGACAGGACCCGTACTGGCTTCAACGCCAGTACCGGGATGAACTCCAAAAGCGCCAACCGAATGGCTCTGAGTTCCAGGAGGTTGATAGACCACTTTGCCTCTGCAGGAGACCAGAGCCCCTGCGCTGTCCTTCCCAAGCAGTGGGCTCCCCAGCCCGACAAAGAGGCGTCCGTCGTGACGACAATCCACTCCGGGGTCACCAGAGGCATTCCTGCAGACAACTTGTCTGTCTGCGTCCACCAGCTCAGCGCCTTGCGCACTGCTGGGTCCAAGGGAAGGCGCACAGCATAATCCTCCGACACTGGAGTCCAGCGCTGCAGCAGAGAGTGTTGTAGTGGTCTCATATGAGCCCTGGCCCAGGGCACTACTTCCATCGTGGCCGTCATAGAGCCCAACAGCTGCACATAGTCCCAAGCCCGAAGAGGAGAGGCTACTAGGAACTGGTCCACCTGAGCCTGAAGCTTGACAATCCGATTGTCTGGCAGGAACACTCTGCCCACTTGGGTGTCGAATCGAACTCCCAGATACTCCAGGGACTGAGTTGGGCGCAGCTGGCTTTTCTCCCAGTTGATGATCCACCCCAGGGAGCTCAAAAGAGCAACCACCCAGTTCACAGCTTTGCCGCACTCTGCATAAGAGGGGGCTCGGATCAACCAGTCGTCCAGTTAAGGATGGACTTGTACTCCTTCCTTCCTCAGGAAGGCCGCGATGACCACCATTACTTTGGAGAAGGTCCGCGGAGCAGTAGCCAACCCGAACGGGAGGGCTCTGAACTGGAAGTGTCGGCCCAGTACTGCAAAACGCAGAAAGCGTTGATGAGGAGGCCAGATGGGAATATGCAAGTACGCTTCCTTGATGTCCAAGGATGCCAGGTACTCCCCTGCCTTCACTGCCGCTATAACAGAGCGGAGAGTCTCCATGCGAAAGTGCCGAACTTTCAAGGCCCGATTGACCCCTTTGAGGTCGAGGATAGGCCGTACAGAACCTCCTTTCTTTGGCACCACAAAGTAAATGGAGTAACGTCCCTTGCCAAGCTGATTTTTTGGCACCGGAACGACCGCACCCAGGCGGATCAGATTGTTCAAGGTCTGCTGCACAGCCACAGCTTTGACCGGAGACTTGCAGGGAGAGAGAACGAACCCGTCTCTTAAGGGTCGGCAGAACTCTAGCTTGTAGCCGTCTCTGATGACTTCCAGCACCCAAGCGTCTGAAGTTATTGTGGTCCACTCGCCCAGAAACGAGGACAGTCGTCCTCCAATCTGCACTGGGGCGTGGACCAAGGCCCCGTCATTGGGTACGAGACCCTGGGGGAGGACCGGAGGGAGCACCTCCGGGACGGCGGTCTCTGCGAAAGGAATGCTGCTTAGGGGAGAAGTTCCTCTTGAAGGACGAGGAGGCAGAATAGCCCGACCTGCCCGGGCGGTACCGACGGGCTTCCTGAAACCGTCCTCTGGAGGTACCGGGGTGAGTACTAGCCCGAGCCCTGACCTCTGGTAACTTCTTGCCCTTAGACGTGCCGAGATCGGTCACGATTTTGTCCAGCTCGACCCCAAAGAGCAGCTTGCCTTTAAAAGGCAACTTAGCCAGGCGGGACTTAGAGGCGTGGTCCGCAGACCAATGTTTCAGCCAAAGCCAGCGCCGCGCAGAGACTGTCTGAGCCATGCCTTTAGCTGAGGCTCTCAAGACATCATACAGCAAGTCTGCCAAATAGGCTAAGTCCGATTCCAGGGCCGGCCAATCAGCCCTCAAGGAAAGATCCGAGGGGGAAGCCCGCTGCACCATAGTCAGGCATGCCCTGGCCACATAGGAGCCGCAAATTGAGGCCTGCAAATTTAAAGCAGCCGCCTCAAAGGACGACCTTAAAGCCGCCTCCAATCATCTGTCTTGGGTGTCCTTTAGGGTCGTGCCACCTTCCACTGGCAACGCCGTTTTCTTAGTCACCGCAGTGATTAAAGAATCCACGGTAGGCCACAGAAAGGCCTCACGTTCGCCTTCAGGCAAAGGATATAGGCGGGACATAGCCCTAGCCACTTTAAGGCTCGCTTCCGGGACATCCCATTGAGCCGAAATTAAGGTGTGCATGGCATCATGCACGTGGAAGGTTCTGGGCGGGCGTTTCGTCCCCAGCATAATGGCAGAGCCAACAGGGGCTGAGGGAGAGACGTCCTCCGGAGAGGAAATCTTCAAAATGCCCATGGCCTGCACTAACAGGTTGGGCAACTCCTCTGAGCTAAAGAGCCGCGCTGCGGAGGGGTCATCCGCTCCATCCGAGCGGGGATCCGTCTCCTCCAAGGAATCCGCAAAGGACCGTTGGGAGACCTCAGATACGCTGCCCTCATCTACATCGGAGGAGACAAAGTCCTCCACGGCCTGGGAATCAACCCGAGGGCGTTTACTTCTGTGAACCTCAACCTCTTTACCAGACGAGGGAGTAGGGGCAGCATTTTGCAGAAGGAAGGCCTGATGCAGCAGCAAAATAAACTCGGGGGAGAAACCCCCCAGACTGTGCACTTCCGCAGCCTGGGCAACAGCCCTAGACGCACCCTCAACCGGCGCTCGCAAGAGCGGGGGAGAAACATGCTGCGCATCCAAAATGGCGTCCGGCGCGACACTCCGCGAAGGAGCCGCGCGGGAAGAGCGGCGCTTAACTTTAGCCGCTTTGGTGCAGTCGCCCAAATTAAGGGCGTTCATGGCATTAATGTCTCCAACCTCAAGGGCGGCCCAAGAAGAAGCCGTCCGAGCCGCGTGGCCGGCCAAGATGGCGGAGGCGAGGAGCGGGGGATGGGCGTTTATGGCGGGAAAAACCGCCACGCCGGATGAAGGACCGGGACATTCATCGGCCACAAAACTGTCACCCAACAAGGGCGAATCAGGCTTTAAGACCCCCGCATCCCCTCTAGAAGCGCTCAAGCGATCCGGGGAGCAACTCCTTACGCCCTCGCCCTCCGACGCCATAAGCCACGTGGAGATAAATCGGGGATCCCCTGCCCGCTATAAAAAGGTAAAAATTACCTGCTTTCCGCTCCGAGCTGTAACGACCTGGTGTCCCAGTGAGTAGCTGCAATGAACGTTTAAATAAACGTCGAAATAAACGCCTTTAAAGACGTTCAAAATTTTTTTTTTTTTTTAACGGAGCCAGCGGGAGGGGGGAGAAAAGGAGGGACCTGGCACCACCAGGTTTGCACTTGCTCAAAAGAGCCCTCAACCCCAGGCACTCAAAAAAACCTAAAAATTAGGCTTGGAGGCCTAGCCAGAGCTGCTGCTGTGTGTGACCACCACCTGCTGAGATAGAGAACATACTGAGGAGTTTCCGGCAGCACATGACCACATATAGGGAGGCAAAAGTTTGCTCTCTATCTCCACCTGCTGGTAGATGGACACAACCCACCAGTCTATGGATTGATCAGCATGATGAAATGGAAGTTCTAATTAAGAAAAATGGACCCTTGGTTTCATTTTATTATTCTTTCAAACCAGGTTGCTCCAAGTTTAGTCCCCAAGGGCTGCAAGCAGACCATGTTCTCAGGATATCCCTAATGAATATGCATGAAAGATCTGTATACAATGGATCTAGTGTGCGTGCAAATCTCTCTCATGCATGTTCATTATGGATATCTTGAAAACCTGACCTGTTTGCAGCCCTTGAGGACTGGAACTTGGACAAGCCTGGCTTTGAACATCCTCATTTACTGTTGACACTGAGAGGAATCGCAAATCATCAGAAGGGGGGGGACTTGGAGTCTCAGCATTCAGCTTCTCCTCTTCTTTAATCCTTTCCCATCACTAATGAAGTTCCTTTACTTCTCTCTCACCGCTTTTAAATTTTAATAGAATATGTACTGATTGTGAACCACTCAACAGGCACTTGATGGGTGGTATATTAAATAGTTAATAAACTTGGAAAACTTGAAACACCAGCAACCAATGAGAGATAGGTTAATTCTTCCCTAGAATATGCTCAGTGGTGTTCCTTGGTCAGCTGTCACCAGGGGCGGATCGTCGCTGTGACCCCCCCCCCCCCCCCCGGCACATCATCTCCAACCCCCCTCCTTGGATGCATTGCTCTTACCTCCTGGGGGTGCTGGGAGCATGTCGGCTCCGCCAATTCCCTGCCCCGGAACATGAAGTAACATCAGAGGGAGCAGGGAACCAGCGGAGCCAACAGCTGCGCGGCTGCTCCTTGTCCCCCCCAGCATGCACCCAGGGTGGACCACCCCCACCGAACCACCCTAAGTACGCCACTGTCTATGCTTACCGTGTGGGCAGCAGCTGAAAGGGGGGTCCTCTGCACAGGGGTTCTCTTATTGCTGCGATTATCCCATAGCACAATTTGACCTGAATATGTGCCACCAACAACCAGATTGGGATGAAATTTTGCAAATGCAGCTGACATTACTGCAGACTACAAAGAGAGAAAAAACAAACAGGGTTTAAAAAGTTAATATTCAAACGGATAACTGTACAAGGGAAGTGCAGACATATGAATAGAATTAGACTGTCATTACCAACATCTTACTCCTTTGTTCACAAAATAGATTATGAAAGCAAGTAAATCTGAAATGCTCAGTTTCTCCAACATCCCTGCATATAAACGAAATGTCCAAATTTTATGCATTCTAATTTTTTTTTTTTAACTCCTAGGAGATAACTTTTCCCTCCTTTTACAAAGCCGCGCTAGCGGCTGCTGATGCAGTAAAATGAATGGACTGTGTAGATATGGCTGCGCGGCTTTGTAAATGGGAGGGGGGGGGGGTTAGAAGCCTGAACTCAAGAACGTATTACATTATGTAATTTGAACTATTTAAACTCTATCTTAAGAGCTCTCTTCTATATTTCTTATTTTATATAATATTGGTATGAATATTCAATATACATAAGAAAAAGTAAAATACCAATAATTATACCAATAAAATTTGGGGAAACAATGGAAATCCAAGTTATGGAAATCATTACAAAAACGTTATTTCTGTTTTCCTTTTATAACTGGTTATCAATTCAGGGTTGTGCTACAAAAAAACAAACCATGTTCTTGATAATACATGACCTTTGCGTCCATGAAGAAATTTCACTTCATGTTTTAGCTTTGAAAAAAAATCCACACAGGAAAAATATATGATTGGCAGCACATTTGTTCATATGAGGATATGGCTTTTCCCCAGATTGGCACTGCAAGAAGAAGAGATAGGGACTGTGAGGCTAACCACCACAATGTCTTTCAACAAGATGAGAAGAAAAGAGGCCATGACTTGCTAATAGTACATATATCATTTTAAGACTGTTTGTGATGGTCTGAATTGAGCCCCAGTGTTCAGACAGGAAGCAAAGTGTACTTTTGTTTTCTGTGACTTGAATGTGAAGCAAGCAATATCTCACTACCTAGTGCTGATGTGCTAAAGAAGTTTGACTAAATTTTAATTCTGAATCCACACCTGAATGACTAAAAGCATGTAGCTGCATAGTGTGTATGAAAGTGCATTAGTGGTAAGTGTGCTAAACTAAAGCTTGGGTCTACCACAGGAGCAAACGTCTTATGTTCAAGAGCAAATTTTTACATCTATCTACATAAATGCAAAGTCTGTGGATACTTTTACTCAAGGGCTTTGCACTAATTTTCAATAGTGAAAGAGCATATACTCATTTGAAAAGTACCCACTTTTTGGTGAGCACTTTTCCCATACAAAACAGATTTGAAAATTTAATATATGCATATTTCCTTCTGTTATCTGAATGTGTCCTTAGGCCTGTCTACTTTGTTGCCAACTAAAAAGTATGCATCAGGACCAGTGAAATCCCTTTTAGGTTTGTGGGAGTGAGAAGGTATCGTCCAAGTGCCAACCAAACTCCTCCCTTAGCTCATACCTCTGGTTTATTTACAGTTACACTTCAAATTTCTTTTTTCTTGCACACATTTCTCATGGAAATCACATATTATAATCATTTATTCACATGGAACATACCTAATCCAACCAACAAAAAACTTGATCCTAGAAAATCAGACATAGTGGTAAGGCAGAAAACAAAAAATAAACAAACAGCATTACTAAAGCGAAGTTACTGCAGCAGGTGTTCTCTGAGGATAGCAGGACAAATGTTCTCACATGTGCGTGCCGTCATCTTCGGAGCCCTGGTGTGGATACTGTCCAGTGCACTTGCAAGCAGATGATCAAAACCCCGCGCTCCAAAAATAGCGCTGGAAGAGCGCGGGGCGTTATTAGACCTATGATCAGAGATAACTGCATGCAAATTTAAGCACGCGCTCAGCACAATCCTCCCGCACTTGTTTGACAGGTCTGGGCTGTCAAAAGCCCAAACCTGTCAAACATAGGGGCTGGAGGTCCATAGGACCACCAGGCCCTAACTACCCCTGCCCCGAGCAACGGGGGCTGGAGATCCTGCGGACCTCCGGTCCCCCCCCCCCCCCCCCCGACAATTCCCCCCTCCCCCAAGTTCAGGGAGGGCTGGAGATCCGGTGGGTCTCCAGCTCCCCCTAACGCCCCTCAACATTTCCAAAACAGTCCCTGGTGGTCCAGTGGGTGACCAACCCCCCCCCCCCTCCAGTCCCCGTCCCCCCAACGATCCCCCCCTAGGTTCAGGGAGGGCTGGAGATCCGGTGGGTCTCCAGCCCCCCCAACCCCTCAGCAAAGGGTCCCTGGTGGTTCAGTGATCAATCTGCCCCTCCCTCCCTACCCCCCTACCTTGTGGGTTGAGGAAGAAGGTAGCCTGCCTCCCTCCTCTTCCTTCGATGCCGCAAAATGGCGTCGCCCAGCCCTGCCCAGTGTATCCTGGGATGCGCTGGGCGGGACTATACACCATATAAGTTGCAGCATTGAAGGAAGAGGAGGGAGGCATTACAATATCTGCGCAGTTTAAAATCAAATAGAGAAAAGACTGGAGAAAACAGAGAAAAAAAACCCCAAGTGCAGATAAACAGGCTCAAGCTGCAAGAAATGGCCTCTGGTGCTAGCCATTATCTTCAAGTCCGAAAGCCACTGTTAAAGAGTGTGTCTTAACATTGGATTTTATTACATTAACTCTCAAGTGAAAAGTATTTAAGCACATAATTCCACAGTAAAGATGCTAAGATATGAAAAGTGAAATTACATGCACCCTCAAGGCATGACCGAGAGAGAATTACCAGTAATTTATTTTCCTGCGATTTGAAAACATGGTTAAGCATATAAGATATCAAGGAATTAAGTAAGGGTAGGGAGTTTCTTGATTTAAGAATTCTATGAACTAAGCTGAGCAACTTAAATTTTACCCTATACAGAATACGGAACCAATGACACTTGCTGAAAAGTGGTGTAATAGTCCGAAAATTGGCAGAACAAAAGTTTGAAAGCTGTATTCTGAACTAATTGTAATCTTTTGAATACAGGTCATTAGTGTACTATTGTAAAAGACATTACAGAAATCTAGCCTTGATAATATAAGAGCATATGTCAGGGTCAGTAAAGTTTTTTTTATCAAGATAGGCTTGAATAGACCTGATGTAGTTTAAGTTGCACAATCCACATTTTAACAGTAACCAGATAATTTCAGAGTACACTCTGTTTTTTTGTTCAAAATAATTTTTCATAATTCTGGCAACCTGATCACATATGAGCTGACTGAATTGCTGGAACGAGCAAAGGAAATGATGCATAATTTTTTGCATTTATATTTTAAAGTTTCAGGGGTCCTTTTACTAAGGTGCGCTGAAATATGGCCTGTGCTAGTGTAGACGCGTGTATTGGATGTGCGCAAGTTCATTTTTCAGCGCACTTGCAAAAAAGGCGCTTTTTTAAAGCCAAAAATGGATGTGCGGTAAAATATGGTGCGTGTCCATTTTGGGTTGAGACCTTACCACCACCCACTGACTTAGCGGTAAGGTCTCATGCGTTAACTGGGCGGTAATCGTTAGTGCGCGTACAGTGCCAATTACCACCTGATTAGTGCCACGGTAACCGGGCGGTAGTTCCGAATTGGTGCATGTTGGAAGTGCATAGGTGTCTACGTGGCTTAGTAAAAGGGACCCTCAATTTCTACTTTAAAGTGTCCTTTACCAAGTTTTTCTCAGTGGGCAAATGGACTAGTCAAGCAATGCCTAGGACAGTTCCTGGGGATCTTTCTTTAGGCTGTTTGCTTTTAATACAATCCGGATGGAAACCTGTTAGGTCCTTAGACATGTTTAAACACTTTAAATGACATCAGAAAATGCTGCAATAGAAGGATCTTTTTGCACTGATATAAGTCTTCAGCCCTCAATCAGCATCTGTTGGCAAACACATGTGGTTAAAGTAAATGCCAGCCTGATGAAATCATCATGTTGACAAGTTATAAGCAGCAGCACTTTTACAAATTCATCAGCATAAAATCAGCTGCTCGGTAAGACAGGATCTCACATCATACCTGGCAGTGAAAAACATACTCCGGTGTAGTCTTCTTGTACTTCATATTCCAAACAAGAGCTACTCCATCAGGCTCATGAGGAGCATCTTCATTGTTGTTATAGGAGGCAACAAGTAATTCTGGGTACTTTCAACCAAGAAATAAAAAAGTAACAGAAAATACTTCATACTTTGAGAATTAACAAGGGGCTCAGCCAATCCTAGTATTTTAAACTATGAGAACTGAATTTAAGCATGACAGTCTAATTGTCAGTATGTAACTATACCATTATAAAATACTTGTGGCATTTTTGATATGACAACTAAATCTGATTTTGGAAAAACGTCCAAACATTCAGTAGCGAACATGACCATTTTCAAACCAGCAAAATGTATTTCGAAAATGGCTATTTGCTAGATGTTTCAGTGCCCAGTGTGTCTATCTTTTAGGACCATTTTCGAGAGAGAAAAAAAGTTGAAGGGAAAAACACACAAAGCCATTGGAATGTATGGTGGGGGGGGGGGGCAGCATTCTTAGTAGACTGGCCACACAGACATCCCAGCAGAGCAATGGGGCAACCCTAGGGGGCACTGCAGTGGACTTCACATAAAGGTTCACAGGCACCCATCTCACCGCTATCCCCTTATACAGTATGGTGAGCTCTTCAAAACCCACCAAAAACCTACTGTATCCAACTATACACCACTACAATAGCCCTTATGCCTACAGGTGTCACCTCTATGTAGGTACTGTAGGTTTTTGATGGGTTTTGAAGGGTTCACATTTTCCACCACAAGTGTACCAGTTAGTGGTTATGTGCCTGGGTCCCTTTCTCAAAGGTTCACTGCACCAACTGCTAGGCTACTACAGGGACCTGCTTGCTGCTTTAACAGGACTGACCATAACATCTGAAGCTGTCATAGAGGCTGGTATGTACCGTTTCTTTCACATATTTATTTTTTTTTTTTGGGGGGGGGGGGGAGTAGGAAGGGGGTCAGTGACCACTGTGGGAGTAAGGGGGTTGTGTCTTAATCCCTCCAGTGGCCATTTAAGGCACCTTTTTGTGACTTAGTTGTGATTGAAACAGGTCTAGACCAAAACATCTAACACTTAGCCCTTTACGTTTTCACTTTGTTCCATTATGGCACAAAAACGTTCACGTTTTGGGAACGCCCAAATCCCGGCATAACACGCCCCCTTGTGATTTGCATGCACTGCAGAGAATAACGTCTCAAATCCAAATTTTGAAAAACGTCCACATGCCACTTTAGGCTGTTTTTGAGATGTTTTTCTCTTCTGAAAACGAGACCCTTAATGCACAAAAAAAACTGTTTAAGTACACACTGAATGAGATACATACACTGGAATATCTCCCTGAAACAAACAAAGGTGTAGAACCCGAATATGTTACTTGCTGTAATTATCCCTTTTAAAATCAGAATTTTGCTCATGGCATTTTGAATTCTATTAAAAACACTAGACAGCTGTATAAAAAGTGTGCATTTTATTACACACTTTAGTCAAAAATATCCAAGACTTTCTCATTAGAAGCAAATAAATCCAACAGAGACTACTTTAACACAAAAATGGTACACATATTGCTATAACAAGTGCACCAAACCGTACACAACATATGCTATCTTAATAAAGGATTCCAGGCTAAGGCCCCGATACTCAAAAGTAAATGTGGGCGCTAGAGGCCGTTAACACCGTACTAGCGCCCGCATTTACCTGTGCAGAATGTTCAGAGGCCTGGAGCAGCAGGAACAAGTGCACAAACAAACAATGCAAATAACATGCTAACGTAGTCAAGCTCATGTTAATGAGGTCATTTTGTATTCCTCCCCAATGCTCAGAAAAGAGCACTCAAAACAAAACTGCCTTACTGCTGCAAAAAATAAAGCAAGGTCGGAACAGGCGTTAGACTGTTGGAAGATAGGGTTTCTCATGATACTCATGCTTCTCTCATGAATCTTTCTGCAAAATCTGCCAGTTTTGATTATTTTCTGAAGCAGAAGGAAGCCCATGCAAGCCCTTATGTGCTGGTTGTGAGAAACAGAAGATCCAAGTGAAAGGACACATTGGTGTCTGTATTGTGCATCTAAATAAGTGTCCAAGCTAAAAAAAACAAACAAAACATTAAAAAGGCTTATATTTAGGTCACAGAGAACAGACACCAATGTGTGCTTCATGTTCAGGTTGTACCAGGCGCATGCGCCAAGCACAATCCTCCGCACCAAAACACGATCCTCCAGCTCAACGCTACAAGGACGCCTATATTTACATCTCATTAGCGTTGAGCATTAGGCCGCAGTTCTTCTGCGTTGTTCCAGCGGTATTTTTATGGCACTATTCGGAACAGCGCAGAAGTTTTGAGCATCGGGGCTTCTATGAGGCAGCTATATAGTTTATAACACTTTATACCTGAGATGACCAGTCCAAGCAACTAACAACCCGGTGTTTTGACCAACGCTCATCAAAGAATTGCCTGTTTAAGGACAGTCTTGCACCTGCTTGGGTCTCTCTGAAACAAAAGAGACAGTGGATTTGATATCCAGTACACAAAAATGAAACACTCGGCATATAAAGACCAAATCAATGAATCAACAATTACCCTTCTTTATCTTCTAGATCTCTCCCACTGTAGTCAAAGAAAATGTTAATCTGTTCTGAAAGGGCTCTTTCTACTATCCTTGTGGAGTGATCAAAGAAACTTAAGAACTCTTCAGTGTGCAGAATCTGTTGTTTCTCCTCTTCTGTTAGCTCATAAGGTGGAGCTGAAAAACAAAACTAACCACCTATTATTGGGCTCTACCTCCATATATATATACATTTTTTTTTTTTATTATTTATTTATTTTTACACACACATACTTGCACTTTCTCTCTCTATATATATCTGTATATATATCTATATGTATTTATTTTTTAAAAAATGCAACCTGGAACTATTTCGCACAATATAGGATAAAAATGCATTTTGAAAAACATTTAAGTTAATTTTTAGTGTCAAGGAGGGTAAATTTCAGTTAGGCCCACATGTTCTCTTTCATAAAGAGCTGAGCCTCAATGTCACCAGGATTTTCTTAACCTGCATGATTTGCAGGTGCACCGTTACCAGGTTAAACCTTTGAAAAACAGGTGCAGGGATTCTGAAATATTCTCATGCTTGCTTTTCAAGTACTGCCCCAGCCCAACACCCCCTTCCCCCCTCCTCTTTTCTCTTTCTGAGACACCAGGGACAATTTTGAAAAGATTTTTTTCTGCAGGTAAATACCCATTTACCCTTCAAACATGGCCTTAAAAATAACAGTAACATAGCATAAACTTATGGCATATGGTATGATGCAATGCAGCATGCACCTTGATCCATCCTTGCCATTTTCAGGGCAGAAGTTGTAGAAATCTGCCCGACACTGGACATTCCCCCATGCTGGAGTTTATTCTCCAACTACTGGAGCTGCTGTCGAAGCATACTCCAGCCCATAATCGGGGCACACACCATAGAAGTCTACCCAGCATTGGCCTTGTTCCCCAACTACTCGAGTTGCTGCTGAAGCTCTATATCCTTGTAATACAGGAAATAAAACAATCCTCTTCTGTTTCCACCATGTTGTCAAGTCCAAGCGTCCAACATGCTTGCAGAAAATTATTGATTTTGATTGGGAAATGGGCATATCGTACCAGAACAAACGTTATTCTCTTCCTGTTTCACTGTTTTTACTTCATCAGGTTCAGCAGCTGGTTTGGGTGTCACAGCTTCTTCCTCCTCTTCATCTTCTAAAGGAAAACAGCATAATAATCGCTTGTAAATAATAAAAGGTATCAAAGCATATGCCTCACTTTAAAAAAAATTATACTGTGGGTACAGAATGAGACACCGTTTAAAAATCACACCCTCTATGCTTACACTACATTAACTTACAGCAAACCAAACACAACTGACAAGAGCTTATATATCTTTGTAACAGACCAACAGGTAGAAATTTGCAAATAATATAATCAAAAAGCTGTATATCTGAAATATGTTTACCACTTTTAAGGCCGGTAGGCATGACATGACAGGGTGTACATAATAAGATTTTAAGGTGCATCCAGAGTCTGTTTGACCTTGGGGTTCATGTTCAAAGCACTTAGACTTACAAAGTTCCATAAGTTCCTTTGTAACTTTGTAAGTCTGTTTTGAAAATATGCCTCATAAGGCCCTGTTTAGAAAGGAACGCTAGCGTTCATTAGCACACGCTATGTAGGCGCCCATAGAAATATTGCGGGCAGCTACACAGTTAGAAAGCCTTTGTAAACAGGGCCCATAGTGTCTTAAGTACTTAGAAAATGCACTGAAATTCACTATGGTACATTCTGGAGTCAGACACTGCATTGATAAAAAGGTTCTGAACTGATTTCAAATTTAAAAAAACATATTATAAAATTATATTGGATTTGATATTCAATTAGCCTAGCCAACATGTAAAGTTAAATGCCAACACTGGTGCTTAACTTTGTGTATTAAGAAAATAGGAATTGTCATACTGGGCCAGACCAAAGTCAATCTAGCCCAGTATCCTGCTTCCAGCAGTGATCTCTCCAGGTCACAAGTACCTGATAGAATCCTAAAATGTAGGAAGATTTCATGTTACTTAATTTCAGGAATAAGCAGTGGGTTTTCCCCAGGTTTACCTTAATGGCTTAAGGGACTTCAGCTCTAGGAACTTGTCCAAACCTTCTTAAACCTAGCTATGTAAACTACCTTTAACCACATCCTTCAGCAATGAATTCCAGAGCTTAAGTATGCATCACATGAAAAAAAGTTCTCTTATTTGCTTTAAAAATTATTACTATGTAATCTCACAAACAGTTTCCTAGTCTTTGTATGTTTGAAAGAGTAAACAATCAATTCATGTTGATCCATTCTACTCCACTGAGAATTTTGTAGACCTCTATCATATCTGCCCCCCTCAGCCATCTCTTCTCAAAGCTGAAGAGTCCTAACCTCTTTATCTTTCCTCATATGAGAGAACTTTCATCCCCTTAATCATCTTGCTCACTCTTCTTTGTACCTTTTCTAATTCTGCTGTGTAGGGAATTCATTTCCTACTAGTTTCTAATATACTGTTCGTCTTTTTGGCTGCTGCCATACACTAAGCAGAAGATTTCAATGTATTTCCATGATTGCACCTAGATTTTTTTTTGTAACTTTATATTTATTGAAATTATAATAAAATATAAGCAAAATACTTAATTATCAGAAAAGTTTAAAATAATTGAAAAACATTGAAAATCCAGTATGAATACAATGTAACTAAAATAACATTCTCTTTGTTCACTAGAAGTGTGTGGGGGGGGGGGGGGAGGACAACCCCAATAAGTATCTAGGAGTTTTTAATAAGGGGGGGGGGGGGGGGGGAGAGAGGCTAAAAGAAGCCACACACATTATTCCAATTACCTGGTGCTTATCAGAGAGGCACTACAGCACCTAGGAAGACATACCAATTGACAACAGAAATGTATTATCTAGAAAGGCAGACAGTTGTTTAGACTCAAAAAATACATATTGAACACCACCAATTTTAACAAAATATTTTACTGGAAATCTGAGGAAAAAAGTGTCATCATTTTGTAGCCCTCCAGAGTGCAAGGTCAGAAAGCAATCGACAATACTCCTGTGTCTCCTTGCTTATATCAGGAAAGCACCATATCCTTTTTCCTAAAAATAAGTCTGCCCAATGTTTGAAATATAAATTCAAAATACACTACGAGTTATCTAATGCAAAGGCAAAAGACACAAGTAAAACTGCTCTTTCTTTGAATGCATCTAGAGATTTCTCTAAAATTGCAGATATGTTGCGACTATCTGGTGAAAATGGTGATGTTACTGCTACTTCTTCCCTTTCCGCTTGATCCTTTCTCCGTCCCTTCTCATATGGTAGATAAAAAAGTAACAACTGGGGGAAAAGTTTCTGAAGGTAGCTTCAATATGTCACTCATACATTTTTTCAATAGTTCCCTGGTTGATAAACGTGTAACTTGCGGGGAAGTCAAAAATCTCAAATTGTTTCTGAAGTTGTTCTTTCTGTACTCTGGGGTGTATAACATCTGGACCAGGTGATTTACTGATCTTTAACTTGTCAGTTTGGCCTAATATATCTTCCAGTTTCATTGAGATTGATTTCACAACCTCCTTAATAAAGACCGAAGCAAAGAATTAATTTAGTCTATCTGTTATGGCCTTGTCCTCCCTAAGGGCTTCTTTTACAAAGCTGTGCTAGAAGTTCCTGGTGGCAAATGAGAGGAAGCCCATAGGAATTCAACAGGCTTCCTCTCATTTAATGTATTGGGAATCGCTAACGTGGTTTAGTAAGAAGCCCTAAGTGTCTCTTTTACCCCTTAATGATCTAATAAAGCTTCCTTTTTCTAATGCACTTGAAAGAATTTCCTATGAGATTCTGCCTCAATGGTAAGATTCTTTTCAAATTCTTTTTTAGCCTTCTTTATCTATATTTTGCATCTAACATACAGTGTGTATGCTACTTCCCATTTCCTTTATTCTGATCCTTTTTCCTTTTTATGCAAGATGTTCTTTTGGCTCTAACAGCCGTTTCCACCTCACCTTTTAACCATGATGGGGTGTTTGGCCTTCCTTCCAATTTTTTTTTTTTTTTATATGTGTAATATATCTGGTCTGGGTTTCCAAGCTGGTATTTTTAAACATCCATGCCTGATTTAAACTCCTTTGCAGCTGCTTCTTTTAGCTTTTTTTTTTTTAACACTATTTTTCTCATTTTCTCATAGTTCCCCTTTGGAAAGTTAAATTTCACGATGCTAGATTTCCATACTGTCCTCACTCCAGCTATTAAATAAAATTTAATCATTTTATGATCACTACTGCCAAGTGGATCCAACACAGTTACCTCTCACATTATGTACTGTATTCCACTAATGACTAGATTGAAAACTGCTGCAATATAGCCCTAGTAGTATTTTCTTTCCTTTCACTTCTGGAATTTCTATTCATAATGATTCCATGTTGCTATCTTGCTTCCTGCTGAATTTTTATTTTCTTTGACGCAATTCCCTCTTTAACATATAGTGCTACACCCCCTTCAATTTGATCCACTCTATCAGTGCGATACAATTTGCACCCTGGTAAAACAGTGCCCTACTGGTTATCCTCCTTCCACAATTTATTATCACTGAATGTCTGACTGGTAACTGCGCTGCACATATTTATTTACCGGCTTTTTGAAGGAATTCACTCACTCACATATATGTTAATATATGTTTAAAGATAGCTCTGCTATCTTTAAATGTATATCTTGTCCATTTAGTGATGAAATATTGCTGCTAAATGTGTAGGTGCTGACTCCATCTTCTCCCTGCCTCAATGCGTGTCCTTTTTTTTTTTTTTTTAGCAATTAAACTGGGACATCTAACAATCTACAAGGCCCAATTTTGCTTATAAAAGTGCTGAAAATAGATGTTTCCAGCAAGTTGTATTAGACATCTGCCAGAAAAATGTACAACTCGCTTTAAATCAGTCCCACTGTATACATGAACTAGAAAAAATATTCTGATCCTTTAAGAACAGCTTTTACATGAGTACACAACTTCATAAGTTTTGTGCTGTAAAAATTTTCATTTCACTCCCCCAGGTTAGTTTTAATACTTGAAAAGCATAGGCTTGGCAAGTAAGCTTTGAATTTAAATTCATATTTAAAATTTCTCTCTTAAAAATGTCAGACACAAAGTTCCTCAAGAAAGAAGTAAAGCAGAAAGAGGATATGATGGCAAATAAGAATTGCAGGACCCATCGACTCTATAGATTCCCTCCTGTTGCAGTGACAGAGACCCACATAACTTTTGTTTTTTTTACTGCCAAAGAAACAGATGCCATAAAGACTGGTAAAAAGCATTTCTAAGTCCCTTGTTCTGAGACCAGCATTTTGCTTCAGAATATTTGCTACATCTTTTAGGGCCCTGTTTACCAAGCCACGCTGTAGGAGCGCAAACTTTTTAGTGTGCGCTAAACATTAGCACACGCTAATGTCAGAGACACCCACAGGAATATAATGGGTGTCTCTATCGTTAGCAAGCTCTAAAATGTTTGTGCGCCTACAGCGCGGCTTAGTAAACAGGGCCCTTAATGTCCTCCTGCCCTCTTCATCAGAGGTACTGGCAAATTGAAATGTAAATTAACAGAAAAAAATTGTGAAGATAAGAAGTATTATTCAGTTTTGAACTGTGCAGAGCTACATATGAATAAAGTGGGGGTAAATCATACAATAAATCAGATAAACTAAAGAAAAGAGAGTGAAACCGGGAAGATGACGATCTTTTGTAAAATGTGGAATTTTGTTTTGCTTGATTAGTTCTAAGTATCACAAAGATGACTCAAACAGTTGAAGAGGACTAGGTAATGCCTAGCAAGTCTAATAGTTGTAGAGATAATTTTATAAGTGACTTGAAAATGTAGAACCAGCCCGTAGGTGAATAAAGTACAAAATACAGTGTCTATTTTTATGTGATGTACAGGCATTCCCAAGGGGTAGGGAATGAAGTAGGACTGGCACTTATGCATATATTCTACAGTATACATAAATTTCTACCAGCACATACGCACACAAAATTATTCCTGCTTTGGAGCAGGTGTAACTTTATGAGGGAGCTTTGGTTAGTTACATCCCTCCCCCCCCAGCAGCTGCCAACAGCCCATTCAAAGTGAATGGGCTGTGTCAGAATTAGCGCAGTTTAATTTTAAATATCTTTATTATTATACAACCATATAATGAAAACAAGTAAACGGCTTTAAATTGGGTGGGCTATTTTATAAAATACATATAGGCACAACATGTGGGTCTAAAGAGGTAACGTTTTGCGTTACTGCAGGTTAACTGAAAACAATTTACATACAATAACTGCAAAACCTCTGTATTAACTGTTGGGGGTATTCCAGCTATCTTCTCATGCAGTTAATGCACAGAAAAAGTCTCTACTGCACATTAATTGCACTGTGGATAATGTGATGCAATTAACTATACCTATTCAGGTGGCATTAACTAGGCCAATTTATCTGCTAGGTTAACAGTTAATGCATAACTTACCGTGTGTTAACTGTAAAGTGCAATCCATGCCCATTCTTCACCCATTCCAGTTAATGTGGGAATTAGCATGCTCCAATTCCCATATTAACTGATTAGTGTAGCTTAGTGAATAGGTCCTTAAGTGGAGAAATGTGAGAGAGATGTTTTAGACAGAAGCACAGGCCTGGCCACTATTGCTGGTATTAACACAAGTGTGTATGTTGTTATTATTGTTCTGATATGCTACAGGAAAGCAATAATGTGTGTATATATATATATATATATATATATCTGTAGGTCACCGCTATGCTAAATAAAATATTCATGAGACATTAAGGAAAAATTACCATGAGACTGGTCAAAATTCATGCAACTGTACAGTAAAATCTTCTAGTACATACTTCACTATACTGCAAATGCATGATGAAATTAGAGCTCAAGTTTACTAGCTTTGCTTTCAGTGTTTCTCACGCATCTGACAAGGCATGTAATTTGGTGAAACTTCCTTTTGCCTTTTTAATAATTTTATTTATTTATATATTTGTGACATTTATATCCCACATTATCCCAAACAAGTTTGAGTTCAATGTGGCGTACAATAAACAGTATAGGATACATAACAAAGAATAATGCATAAGAAAGTAATTTGTTGTAAGAATCCAATTTAACAGTACAGTATCATAAACATACTGGGATAGCTATGGATGTTTAACATTTAGAAAATCTATTATGAATGAGAAATTGCACATGAAGCAAAGGTTAATGGTAAATAGAGTAATAACCAATTCAAGTAATAATTAGTTTGAGATATGGCTGTTCTTTGTGAGGGTTTGTTTAAACAGGAACGATTTGAGGATTTTACAGAATCTATTATATTCCTGTATATTTCTTATTTTGGGTGGTAAGGCGTTCCGCCATTTGGTTCCTAGGTAAGTGAAGTCTGCAGAGTGGACAGTTTTGTAGATCACTTTTTTGCAATTTGGGAGGTGTAGTCTGAGATAGTTTCTTGCCTCATATTTCGCATTTCTTTGAGGTAAGTTTATTAATAGTACCATATAGTCTGGAGCTGTGCCATTTAGGATTTGAAAGATAAAGGTACATAATTCGAAGATGATTCTCGCTTTGATGGGAAACCAATGTAATTTGATTAGTAAAGGGGAGGCACTTTCAAAACGAGAGATTTTTTGGTGGGCTTGTCCACGTGCCCAAGAGTTTTGGACTGCAGTATTGAACTCTGTATTAAATCTAACTAAGATCCAATATCCTTTGAAGATGGAACATTGCCTTCTCCATGCTAGACCACAAGGAGTGAAACCCCCACTCATCAGTTGGCTGCTCATGTGTTTGATGCCAGCAAATTGACGCTTGCTGCTGCTTAGAAACAACCAACTCTACCAGGCCTGCGAAAGGTCTTGCACAAGATGGACTATATCAACTTAATGTCTAAACTAACAGCCTTACGTACTGGAAACTTACTACCATATCATCGCATCTAGGACCCTTATGTGCAATGGTCTTCTGGTCCTGGCCCTTCTGTGCTGTTAACGTAGCTGAGATACAAGAGGGTGGTGGTTAAGTTTGGGGAGGGAAGAGGGTGGGATGGGGGTAAAAGAGCACCTAACATTTAGCAATTTAGTACTTGTAATGGAGAAATTGTCCAATTGGTTACTTTGTTGTATTATCTCATAAAAGTTCAAAAATAAAATTATTTTAAAACCCCCCGAAAGATTTTGTATATGAACCTGGCTGCAGTGTTTTGAGCTGTAAATGTGTGAAAACCTTTATACTGCAATACTGGGGTGCACATATAAACAGCAGAAAGTAAGTGGTGATAATATCTTTGTATAGGTCATCGGTCAGACCTTATCTGGAATACTTTGTCTAATTCTAGAAGATGTACTTTAGATAGGATATAGACAGAGTAGAACCAGTCCATAGATGGGCTACCAAAAAGGTACAGCATCTGTATCAAAAGCTCTAAGAAATTAATCATAAGGACCTAAACATATACCCTAGAGGAGAGAGGACCCGTGGGCTTCCAAGTTCAACTGAAATTGGCTCCTATTAGGGTTGTGGCAACTTCAGCTTTTACTCGTATCTTCACCTCCACTACTATCTATGTCTACCAGTTCTCATGGCAACAATCTTTAGCCAGATGACACAGTTCATGGCTCTCTCCGGACCCTGGTACAAAGTCATTCTAAATCTTGCAGAGGATGTTAACTGTTTCAAGATCGATGGGATGCCTTCCTCCAGCTAAGCTCAGTTACCAAAGCAGAATCTGCTTCATGGCAGCAAGCAATTCTATCTGTTTAATTCTGTGGCCACCACTGATAAAAAGGTATTATACCTGTAGTGTTCTTGTTGTTAACGTTTTTGGATGCTACTGTTTATCTGGGAGTTTATGAAATAAAGGCTATTCTATAATTTATAGGAAATCACTTTAGGAGAGAATAGACAGTCAAGATGGATTTACATAGTCTGCAAAGATTTTCCATCATCCCAAATGCCGGGCTTGCACTTAGAGAGCTATTAATCCTAACAAGTATATTATGGCAAACATCTAAACCATTGTTTGGCATACAACATTCACACCAAACAGCTGTGTAAATTGAAACAGAATGAACAATTGTAAAGAATTCCCAGAAGAAACCTCTGAAACATCGGAGGCATTTATTATTCCAGACAGAACATGCAAAAGTGCTGCAAAGCTTTATGCAACATGGTGACATAAGAACAGTGATGAATAAAAAACTAAGTGTCTATCTAAAACAGCTTATAAAGCTGCTTGCCTGTGAACCGCCATCACTGTCTAATGGGTCTTAGCATGGCATAAAGAACCTTATATTAGCTTTCAGTCTAAAGATAATAATAGCTGAAATACAGCATGTTCTTTTCTATCATTGCTAAAGCTAGTCTCATTACCTATACCATGTCTGACACTGAAAACTGTTAAGCTAAATGTGTGTCTTAATTTCGATAAATAAAGTACACATCCTACATCCAGGACCAGCAGCACACAATTTTTGAAAGATTGCCATTTCTCCCTTTTTATTTATTTCAGTAGTACATGGTGTCTTAGACAGAAAGGTGTACAAAAATGTTATATGAAACTACTAGCTCTGTTATTATAAATCAGAAAATCGCTTAACAGTCTACAACTGTATGGATTATATATTGCCTCTGTTTTCTATCATTATCAGAGTAAATTTTTCCCAAAATTTCTTTTTATTGGCTAAGACACATCATGTCATCTGTCTATAAAGGAAAAGGCAGCAGGAGACTGCTGCATGCAGCCTCAAGTAATGAGAGGCTATTGAACAGAAATTGTTCATTTTTCTCAAATATCTCCCACACCTACGTTCAAACTTAGCCAACAGATTTAAAAAAATGGTCAAGGAATAGGAAACAGCTGGCAAGCTACAGTCCCAGCAGCAAGGCCAGCTGACTAGATAGTAGCAAGCAGATGGTACTGCTGGGGTTGTCTCTGCTATGAGGTGGCAATGGGATGGGCACAACAGTTTTCTGCTTGACTGCATCCAATCATGTCTTTTCCCAATGGCAAGCCTGTGCAATTACCAGAACTCCAGGAGGTCTACAGACAAGGCTTTACCCTGCAAACAAAATACAGCTTGTACTTCTTACCAGCTGCCAAAACCACACACAATGATAAGTTTATATAAAGGTCTAAAAATCTTTCCAACTCTATAGTACAAGCAATGAAAATATAACTTTACCTTCAGGAAAGAAAGCTTTAGATAACACCGTATAATGCATACAACTTAATCAAAATGATAATGATGTATGCCAATCCAGTATTACTTGAAATTGAGTGATTTTATGTTCTGACAAGTTTACAGAACTAGGATAAATGGCATGAATGATTTCAATATATGCTCATACTTTTGAACCAAATGCTGAAGGTTAAAATCTTTCCTTTCAAGGGCCTCAATCAGTCACAAAGGAAAACAGTAATCACTGTCTTTTCAGCCAGCCCAACCACATTTGTCAGCTCTTTCTCTGTCAATGCAGCCAGAGCAATCAACCTGCCAAGCATTCAGAATAGAAAAACAATCTGAAAATACAGGGTATAATGCACCTGCCAGTGAAAATGGCCATTTCAAGAAAAGCTAGTGATCTCAGTGACCCTGCTGAGGAGGCGGTAGTGTAAAGGGGAAAGAACGCTTAAAAGAATTCTTAGTGATCTCCACTCTCTTGCACACTGACACTTCCTTACAAAGCCATGCCAATTACAGCTTTTGTGCTACTTAAAAAATGAAAGCTTTTCTGGGCAAAATAATCACACAGAGAAACAGAAAGACGTTGCTCCTTGATGAATTCACACGTACAAAGGACAATCTATTAATCTGAAAACAGTATAACTAGTAGCTGTTCTGTAACTGTTCAAACTCAAAATCTGAAATCCTAACAATCAATCACTGTAGGAAACGGATAAAGTGGCCATATCCTTTTCATTTTATTAATGCGGACTTTTTCCTTTCACAAAGAAGTTCAATAATTTCAAGAAAAGCTAATATTCAAAATCTCTGCATTATAGAAGACACATAAACACATCCCACTCTGTTAAACAATCTATTAGATACTGATAAATAAAGCCTGATCAATACTGCATGCAAAATTATTACAGGTGAATGGAAATGAACCATAACCTGAATGCAAAAGCAGATCTCCACGTTCAGATCATTCAGCAAATAATACCATTTCAAATCCAAACCAGGATAATAACTCCTCTAACTTTCCTACATCTCACAAATCCACTGATTACAAGTATTATTTTCAATGACAGGAGTCAACGTCAAGTCACCAGACAAAGGTTGATCATTTTAGTGCTAAGTGACCTCTTAATTTGCATATTTTACAGGAAGAACTACATATGAAATTCTACCCCCTACTCAACATGTCGACTGTGTACATGCTAACAAAGAATTTACATTTCTTCATAAACTCATTTTCCTTTATTATAAATGCAAATATTACACTTGCAGAATTGATTAAATAAGAGCAGAAATTCTTCTGTACTGTGTGCCCATACTGTATTTTTGCACGCATAATAATTTCAGTTTATTCTGCTCCCACAGTTCCAGATATACTACATAAAAATGACTGCAAGAGACAAAGAAATATCAAAACCATCAGGTGTAATATAACATTAAAAATGAGCCCTCTAGCCTTTTATATAAGTTATTCCACATGTTGAACACAATCATGCTATTTCACTACTTCAAAGTCAGTTATTGGGCAAGTTTTAGAATATACCATATTTTACACTAGATTTTCATTAGTGTGTCAAATGATACACAGCTGAATTATGTAAGATGATTTGACAATCTTAAATCAGGAATTAATTATTTTAATATAAACCACAATAAATAACTCTAGGGTTAACCTTATCAGGAACCATCACAAGTGTCCTAAAAGCTAGGGCTGTACTGTCCATCAGATTAGTTGCTTTAGTGAAATTTATAAGCAGTATCTAGTTCTTGTCATACATATGCTATTTTAACAGAAAGATTTCATGTATGACAAAGCTATTCTTCTAAGCATATTTCTTCTTCTTTTAGTTAAGTGTTTTCCACATGTCTTATGTTTTCTACAGTTGAAATTGCCAATATGTCTTCTTGTCATTTTCAGCCTTTTTTTTATATATGTTAAATGCAAAAACTGTTTGTAGAGAAAACCCTGCACAAGAACATGAAGCCTAAAAAGGGACTGCATGTCACATCAGTCTATTGATGAATATTCATTACAGTATGCTAAGTGGTTAACTCCATGCTTCTCCTGACAGGGGATCTAAGGTTATAAACTGAGAAGCAAAGACTGCATAAAAGTAGCAGTTGCTTTAAAAATGACAAATCTCATCAATAAATGTTAAAACCAAGTTTAATGAACCAGTGAATTTTTAGTTTGAGTTAACATCAAAATTGTGATGTATTTTGGTGAAATGGAAAGAAAAGCAGTGCTGAAAATTAAGCTGCACCTAGCAATAACACTATAGAGCGAAGTTCCAGTTGTCTACAGTAATCTGTTGCTGCAGAGCAGGTTAATCAAAGTTAAATCATCTGTGAAATGGGTGGCTTTTGTTAAGCTGAAGATGTCTTCATATCAAGTTGCCCATCTGTACTTCATTTTATATTTAAGGCATGTACATAGGAAAGGCTGCTCTCACATATAAAAATGTGTCTCAAAAAACAGTTTTTCTGGTGCAAATAAATTGGAAAGAAAGACAGTATCTTCCCATCTACATATATTTGCGTGGGGGGGGGGGGGAGGCTTCATAACTGTACTGACTTTCCTACATCATCTAAGAAGCAGCTTAGGATCAGTAATGGATGCTAAGTGTGACTCTTACATATCAGGCTACTATAACACCTGCATTTATACCCCTTATTGCTTCTAAGCAATCCTACTTTCTTTCTCATAAATCTTCAGTTATCCTCTTTTTTATGCTGTCTACATTTTAATATTTTCTCAATTGTATAATTTGGTATTAGTATTGGAGACAAAAAACTAGCATCAAAGTGAACGAAAAGCTTAATTGGGTCATTTCATGGTCATTCCATGGTCTAAAATTAAAAAAAGTTCCCACCATCATGTTCTCCAATTTTGTTCAAGTTTTATCTGTTGCGCGAGTCAGGTGTTAAACGAAGTTTCCCAAAATTTAAATTTGAGGTCTCTAACTGCAGATCTAAACCCCCTTTTCTGAAAGGTTGTCAGTCCATGAGCGCGCGACATTTACCAAAATGCCATTTTTGGGGTCTAATAAAATACAAACACATTTCTAAGAATGGCTAAAAAATTCAAATCCTGTACAGTTTTTGATGCTAATTCCAATGAAATACATTTTAACATTATGGATGCAAAATCCAGTCAAACAAGTTGACTCAAAGTGTGCATCAAAATTGGTCGCGACTCATTGGAACATATTTGGACCAATATTCAGACCGCAACAACTTCCATGCAAACAAAGATACGGACTTGAAATTTTGAACAAGCACTATGCTTGTGCTGGACATAATACTGCCAGATTTGCAACTAACCAGCATCTATAACCGCCCTGCTGGATCTCTTCAAAGTTGGCACTGTCAGCACAAATGGTAAAATGTACCAAAGTTCAAAGCCAATTATTAAAATAGAGTCTGCCTGAATCAGCTTGTGAACAGTATCATCTGAAAGAGAAAATTGTGTTTTTGTTTTGCAATGCCACCATTAAGTAGCCATTTATTAAATGACAAATAATTTTGGTAAATGTCACGCGCTCATGGACTGACAACCTTTTAGAAAAGGGGGTCTAGATCTGCAACTATTGCAGTTAGAGACCTCAAATTTTGGGAAACTTCGTTTAACACCTGACTCGCGCAACAGATAAAATTTGAACAAAATCGGAGACATGATGGTGGGAAGGTTTAGACCACTTAGCATGGAATGACCCTTTTTGAAGTTCAACAAGTTTATTAGTAAAACCAAGGAGCCCGACATGGCCACACTTTACCTAAAAAGGATGCATCAGGGTCAAACTGTGGTAAACATAATGAAGTGGAAGATCTGCAGTCTTTGCTTATTTTACGACATACTGTGATACAGATAGAACATCCTATTCACTATAAGATAATCTTTGTGCTATTATTGGATCATAGCATGAGGATTACTTTATAGTGAATATATCTATATAACGGTACATTGTACAGCCCAACCAAACCTAGGATATTCAATTTTTGCTGAAACCGAATCTGCGACTGAAATTGGCCACTTGGTTTCAGCAGAAACCAAAACCATAAATGAAACTGTCTCCCACACCATCCCCCAACCATAAAAGCCCCCTCCCACCGCAATCACTCTCCCACCTTACCGCCTGTAGGCCCTCCATGGGCCTACATTAGCTAAGCCTGGTGGTCTAGTGGCCTCTTTGGGGGCAGGAGTAGACCCCACTTGTTCCTGCCCCATGTGCTGTTCCAAATGACTGACAAGAATGCCGTGGCAGGTCCCAGCAACCATTTTACAATTGGAGCCAGAACAAACAAAAGACTCGCTCCTCCTGCCTATGTTGGTTCCAATTGCAAGATAGCTACTGAGGCTGCCGCGGAAAGTACTGGCATCCAGAACCTCCTGGAGCAGTCTCAACAGCCATTGGGATTATCGTGCATGGGGCAGGAACGAGTTGGGTCTGCCCCCAAAGAGGCCACTAGACCACCAGGGTTACTTTGAGGGAGCAGAGGTACAGGGCAGGAACAACTGAGGTAGGTCAGGGGAGGGCCTGCGGGTAGCCAGGCAGGAAGGGATGGTGTCGGAGAGTTATCATGGAGGGGGGGGGGGGGGGGGGGGGAGGGGAAGGGAGGTTCATTTTCAGCTAAAAATGCACAGGCGTTTTCAGTTAAAATCCGAACCCAGATTTTGGGTTGGTTTCTGAGCTGAATCTGAAACGAAAATTTGGTTGGTCTCTACATTGTAAACCACTGCGGATCTTGTACAGATCTATTTACAACAATGTATGACTCCTCATACAGTCTTGGTTTTACTAATAAACTTCTTAAACTACAAAGAATTTTTCAGTTTTAATTTTAGTGCTGTTTCTTTTGGGTTTTTTTTTTACCTCAATACTGGCTTTCAAAGGGTGACCAGAAACATTTTTTTCAGTTTTAGCTGAAACCAAACCTGTGGTGAAATTCACCACTCAGGTTTTGGCTGAAACTGAGGCCGAATCTGATACTGAAACTGGCTACTAGAATCCCAAATCAGAACTACAGCCAAGCTAAGCCTAGCCTCAACCCCCAAAAAGAAGTAGCCACCCCTCCCCCCCACCTAGCCCCACCATACAATCGCTGGAAGTCTAGTGGTGTGATTGGGGCAGGAGTGATCCCCAGTCGTTTTGCCCATGCATTTCCACCGTCAAAATGGCTGCCAAGACATGTCAATATGAAGGTCGTGGCAGCCATTTTGACAGTGAAGAAGGCATGGGCAGGAAGAACTGAGGATCACTCCTGTCCCGACTATGCCACTAGACCTCCAGCAATTGTAAGGAAGGCATGGGGGGGAGGGGGAATGGAGGAAGACTGCTCCTGTTGGAGAGGGAGAGGGAGCAGCGGACCCACAACTGGTTGGAAAGAGATATAAAACAAAGTTTCAGTTTCAGCTGAAAACAGTGGTATTTTTGGCCAAATCTAAAACATTAAGAATACCTTTTCTGGACCAGTTTTAGTGACAAAAACAAAACCCAGTCAGCCTCTACTGGCTTTATAGCACCAGCCTCTTTGGTTTATTGCCATTTGGTATTAGTTATTACAACTCTTTATGCACTGTATAGCAAAGATACTTACCTGTAGCAGGTATTCTCCGAGGACAGCAGGCTGATTGTTCTCACATGTGGGTCAACGTCCGGCCCGCACAGGAAATGGCAAATTTTCACCAGCAAAATTAAGAAGTTTTGCCAGAGTCTTCTGGTGCGCGTGCAGTGCTGACGACTTCCCACCCGTCGAGCGTGCCTCCTCAGTTTAATCAAAAAGCATAAATACAAATAAACAACAACAACTCCAAAGGGGAGGTGGGCGGGTTTGTGAGAACAATTAGCTTTCAGTCCTCGGAGAATATCTGCTACAGGTAAGTATCTTCGCTTTCTCCGAGGACAAGCAGGCTGCTTGTTCTCACATGCGGGGTATCCCTAGCAACCAGGCTTACTCAAAACAATGAACATTGGTCACTTGGGCCTCGCAATGGCGAGGACATAACTTAGATTGACCTGAAACCATAAACAACTAACTGAGAGTGCAGCCTGGAACAGAACAAAAATGGGGCTAGGAGGGTGGAGTTGGATTCTAAACCTCGAACAGATTCTGCAGCACCGACTGCCCAAACAGACTGCTGCTTTTAACTCCTAACCCTTACTCACTTGTTCAGAACCCTTATTTTATCATCCTCACTTTAATATTCCCTTATCTCTTGTTTGTCCTGTTTGTCTGTCCTAATTAGATTGTAAGCTCTGTCGAGCAGGGACTTTCTCTTCATTTTCAAGTGTACAGCGCTGCATACATCTAGCAGTGCTTTAGAAATGACAAGTAGTAGTAGTAGCGTCGGGTATCCTGCTGAAGGCAGTAGTGAGATGTGAATGTGTGGACTGATGACCACGTCGCAGCCTTGCAAATCTCCTCAATGGAGGCTGACTTTAAGTGAGCCACTGACGCAGCCATGGCTCTAACGTTGTGAGCAGTGACATGACCCTCCAAAGTCAGCCCAGCTTGGGCGTAAGTGAAGGAAATGCAATCTGCTAGCCAATTGGAGATTGTGCGTTTTCCGATGGCGACTCCCCTCCTGTTGGGGTCGAAAGAAACAAACAACTGGGCAGACTGTCTGAAGGGCTTTGTCCGCTCCATGTAAAAGGCCAATGCTCTCTTGCAGTCCAGGGTATGCAAACTGCTTTCGCCAGGGCAGGTATGAGGACGGGGAAAAAATACTGGCAAGACAATCGACTGGTTCAGATGGAACTCAGACACCACTTTTGGCAGAAACTTAAGGTGCATGCAGAGGACTACTCTGTTGTGATGAAACTTAATATAAGGTGTATGCAGTACTAAGGCCTGAAGCTCACTGACCCTAAGAGCTGAAGTAACAGCCACCAAGAAAATGACCTTCCAGGTCAAGTACTTCAGATGGCAGGAATTCAGTGGCTCAAAAGGAGCTTTCATCAGCTGGGTGAGAACGACGTTGAGATCCCATGACACTGGTGGAGGGTTAATTGGGGGCTTTGCCAAAAGCAAACCTCTCATGAAGCGAAGTACTAAAGGCTGTCCAGACATAGGCTTACCCTCTACACAGTGATGATAAGCACTAATCACACTAAGATGAACTCTTACGGAGTTGGTCTTAAGACCAGACTCTGATAAGTGTAGAAAGTATTCAAGCAGGGTCCGTGTAGGACAAGAAAAAGGATCTAGGGCCTTGCTGTCACACCAGACAGCAAACCTCCTCCATTTGAAAGAATAACACTTTTTCATGGAATCTTTCCTGGAAGCAAGCAAGACTCAAGAGACACCCTCTGAAAGAACTAAAGAGGCAATTTCTAAGCTCTCAACATCCAGGCCGTGAGAGCCAGAGATTGGAGGTTGGGATGTAGAAGTGACCCCTCGTTCTGGGTGATGAGGGTCGGAAAACAGTCCAATCTTCACGGTTTCTCGGAGGACAACTCCAGAAGAAGAGGGAACCAAATCTGATGGGGCCAAGAGAACACACTCAGAATCATGGTTCCGCGATCTTGCTTGAGTTTCAGCAAAGTCTTCTCTACTAAAGGTATGGGAGGATACGCATACAGAAGGCCTGTTCCCCAATGTAGGAGAAAGGTATCTGACACTAGTCTGTCGTGGGCCTGAAGCCGGGAACAGAACTGAGGGACTTTGTGATTGGTCTGAGTGGCAAAAAGATCCACCGAGGGGGTGCCCCATGCTTGGAAGATCTTGCGGACTATTCCCGTGTTCAGTGACCACTCGTGAGGTTGCATTATCCTGCTCAATCTGTCGGCCAGACTGTTGTTTACGCCTGCCAGATAAGTGGCTTGGAGAAACATGCCGTGACAGTGTGCCCAAAACAACATCTGAACGGCTTCCTGACACAGAGGGTGAGATCCGGTGCCCCCCTGCTTGTTGGTGTAATACATGGCAACCTGATTGTCTGTCTGAATTAAAATGATTTGGTTAGACAGCCGATCTCTGAAAGCCTTCAGAGCGTTCCAGATCGCTCGTAATTCCAGTAGGTTGATCTGAAGACCTTTTTCCTGAAAGGACCAAGCTCCTTGTGTGAAGCCCATCTACATGAGCTCCCCACCCCAGGAGGGATGTATCTGTCATCAGCACCTTTTGTGGCTGAGGATTCTGGAATGAGTGTCCCAAGGTCAAACTGGATCGAATCATCCACCACTGAAGGGAATTCCGAAAGTCGGTGGGCAGTTAGACTACATCCTCTAGATCCCCCGCAGCTTGATACCACTGGAAAGCTAGGGTCCACTAAGCTGATCTCATATGTAGATGTGCCATGGGAGTTACATGAACTGTGGAGGCCATGTGCCCCAGAGGTCTCAACATCTGCTGAGTCGTGATCTGTTGAGACGCTCGAACCATAGACAGGAGGTTGTCCACCCTTGCGTCGGGAAGATAAGCTCGAGCTGTCTTTGTGTTCAACAGAGCCCAAATGAATTCCAACTTCTGTACTGGGGTGAGATGGGACTTGGAGTAATTGATCACGAAACCCAGTAGCTCTAGCACCTGAATAGTCATTCATATGGACTGTAGAGCTCCTGCTTCCGAGGTGCTCTTCACCAGCCAATCGTCGAGATAAGGGAACACATGCACTCCCAGTCTGCGTAGCGATGCTACTACTACCACCAGACACTTTGTAAACACTCTGGGCGCAGACGCCAGACCAAAAGGCAATACATGGTACTGAAAGTGCTGAGTTCCTAGCCAAAACCGAAGATACTTCTTGTAAGCTGGAAGAATCAAAATATGTGTGTAAGCATCCTTTAAGTCCAGAGAGCATAGCCAATCGTTTTCCTGAATCATGGGAAGAAGGGTGCCCAGGGAAACCATCCTGAACTTTTCTTGAACCAGAAATCTCCCCTGTCTTTTTCTGCACAAGTACCCGGAATAGAATCCCAACCCTTCTTCCCCTGGTGGAACGGGTTCGACCGCATTGGTCTTTAGAAGGGCGGAGCATGTACCTGTTTGTGCTGGGAGCTGTAAGAATGAGCTCCCGGTGGGCAATTTGGAGGTTTGGATTCCAGATTGAGGGTGTATCCTAACCGGACTATTTGAAGAACTCACTGGTCGGAGGTTATGAGAGGTCACCTTCGGTGAAAAAATATCAACCTCCCCCGACCGGCAAGTTGTCCGGTACGGACACTTTTATTGAGGCTATGCTTAACTGGAGCCAATCAAAAGCCCGTCCCTTGCTTTTGCTGGGGAGCAGCATGGGCCTTAGACGCACGCTGTTGATGAGAACGAGCGCGCTGGGGCTGAGCCTCGGCAGGCTGTCGAGAAGCAGGAGTGTACCTACACCTAGGATAGGAATAGGGAGCACTTCTCTTCCCTCCAAAATACCTCCTAGATAAGGAGGCAGTAGCAGAAGGCACCCGGTGGGAGAGAGAATCCATAGCATCATTATGCTTCTTGATCTGATCAACAAGATCCTCTACTTTTTCACCAAAAAGGTTGTCCCCCCAGCAAGGAACATCCGCCATTCGCTGCTGGACAGAATGATCCAGGTCAGAGACACGCAGCCATGAGAATCTGCACATCACTATACCCTGTGTGGAAAATGAGCCAGCAGATCAGTATAATATCCAAAATATTTTATTAAAGATACCGTACGTTAGACAGTTGCCCGACACAACAAACAAGTAATAATATGTAATATTAAAAATCAAACTAAACAAAAAGTATAAAATATACATATAAAACAGACATAAATTGTAAAATGTACATGTAAAACATTGACATGTCTATGTTTTATATGTATACTAGTAAGAAATGCCCGTTTTTGGCAAAAATGAAACGGGCGCTAGCAGGGTAATCCCCCCCCCCCCGTCCTCCCTCCCTCCCGAGTTGCAGACACCCCCTCCGTGCCTCCGTTCTGAGTTGCACACCTCTCCTCTTCGTCCCTTCGTCCGTCAGTGACGTGGTTGCGAGGGCCGCCCCGCCCTCAACGTCATCGCGTTTTGACGCGAGGGCCGCCCCGCCCTCAACATCATCGCGTTTTGACGCGAGGGCAGAGCTACAGTGACTGGAGCCTGCAGGCCAAACTGGATATCTCGGGTGCCTCAAGTTTCCGGCTTGAGGCTTCAAAGTGCCTTTTAGATATATATACAGATTTTATACTTTTTGTTTAGTTTGATTTTTAATATTACATATTATTACTTGTTTTTATAATGTTCAGATTCTATAATTTGATATGTTTATTATAGCCCCTGACACAGCCCTTCTTTGGGCGAAACACGACCTGTGTCGGGCAACTGTCTAACATACCGTTTCTTTAATAAAATATTTTGGACAATATACTGATCTGCTGGCTCATTTTCCACGTTGGATTTTGCAGATCGTTTGCCTTGCTATTTTCTGGGACCATCACTATACCCTGAGCTGCGATCTTGGATGCTACATCAAAAGTGTCAAATGTACTCCTGGCCAGGAACTTTCAACATGCCTTCTTGCTGCCTGACCACCTGGCGAAAAGGCTCGGCCAGCTCCAAAGGGAGTGCATCAACCAAACTTGACAGTTGCCGTATCGAGTCCCACAAGTGCACGCTCGTGAAGAGCTGGTACGACTGAATCTTGGCAGTGAGCATAGCGGCCTGATACGTCTTCCTCCCAAAAGAATCAAGAGTTGTAGCCTCTCTGCCTGGGGGCGCCAAAGCATAGTCTCTAGAACTCCTGGCTCTCTTGAGGGCAGAGTCCACCACCATGGAATTGTGGGGTAACTGAGACCTCATCAATCCAGGTTCACTGTGGATCTGATACTGGGATTCAGCTTTCTTCGGGACCACAGGGCTAGACAGAGGGGCCGACCAGTTTCGCATAAGGACTTCCTTCAGTACCTTATGCAGAGGAACTGTCATGGCCTCTTTAGGTGGAGAAGAATAATCCAGGACCTCGAGCATATCAGTCCTGGGCTCATCCTCAACCGCCACAGGGAAGGGAATAGCCGTAGCCATTTCCCGGACAAAAGAGGAAAAAGACAGACTCTCCGGTGGAGATAGTATCCTCTCTGGTGGAGGGGAAGGATCAGAGGGAATCCCAAAGGACTCATCAGAACAAAAGTACCTGGGATCTTCCTCTGACTCCCACGAATGCTCCTGCTCAGTGTCGGTTAAAACCTGTGTTAAGGTACTTCGACACTGAACCTGCCTCGACACCGAGGAACAATGTCCTCTATAACGATGTTGAGGCCAAAGCCCGGTCCAACTGTGGCGAACCTCCCTCCACCAACGTCAAAGGAGAGTCGACCTGGGTGGTAGCCGACGCCGCAGTCGGGGACCTCACCGCAGCAGAAGGGCCAGACACCGCTGCAGCAGATGGTACAGAAGGCACAAGCACCCCTGACACCGAAACTGACTGTTGTAGCAGTCCCTCCAGAAGTTCTGGAAACAAGGCCCGGATGCGCTTGTCAAGAGCCACCATCGGAGAAGGCTGTGGGGTCAGTGGAACAGGCGGTGTCAGAATCCATGGAGGCTCGGGAGCAGGTACCGGGCTGCTAGGAGACCGATGCATCGGCACCTCCTGTATCAAGGGGGAGCGATCCTCTCGGCGCCGACGCTTCTCGGGTGCCGACTCTCTCGACGCCCCGGAGCTCCCGGTACCGTATGTCGAAGGAGAACGATGACGGTGCGCCTTCGCTCGACGCCCGTCATCAAGACTCCTCGGTACCGATGAAGACATGGAATCCTCGTCTCCTCGGCGCCGGGTCTGATGAAGTTCGGTCCCAGGGGGGCCTGCATAACAGAAGCCTTCGAGGCAGGGGGAGACCCACTCGACGCCTCACTGCTCCCAACGTGAGTTGGTCTCTCAGCAGCCATTACCTCTCATCTCGACATCGATGCTCCTTTCAATGTCGACGCCGATGTCGAAGGACCGGACTGAGCCCCAAAAGGTTTTTCTCGTTGGGCTTCTTGAGACGCTTGGGTCCGTTTCTTCATGCGAAGACAGAGACTACAAGCGGCTGGGCTATGATCGGGCCCAAGGCACTGGATACATCAGGCGTGGGTATCAGTACCTGAGATGGTCTGGTTACACCAAGTACGTTTGAAGCCGCTGGGTGTCTTCGATGACATGGAAGTAAAAACAGCTTCAGAGAACTCAAACGACGCGACTGTGCCAAAAAAGAGAAGGGCACAAAAAAGGAGAAAACCCAGATGCGTAGAAAAGAAAGTAAGCTTAAAATAGAGAAAAAATAGTAAAAGTAACAACAGTATATATATATATATATATTAAATGACTAAAATAATAAAAGAAATAGTCGTCAGGCTCTGTTCCTGGGCCAAGAACGAGGACAGCAGAAAAAAATCCTGTCACCTCGTCGCGGACAAAAAAGAACTGAGGAGGCATGCTCACGCGATGGGCGGGAAGTTGTCCACGTACACGCACCAGAAGACTCTGGCATAACTTTTTAATTTTGCTGGTGAAAATTTGCCGTTCCCTGGGCTGACACGGACGTCGACCCACATGTGAAAACAAGCAACCTGCTTGTCCTTGGAGAACTATGAAAATTTTGTTACAAAGAAAATGTAATTTTCTCTGATCCTTTACCATGCACTTCACACTACAGAGAATGGAACTGATTAAATGAACATTTACTATGACATCATCTCTAAGCTTGGCAGAAATGATAACTAGTTGTATAACTGGTTCAGGCTAACATGTTAAAACAGGTGAAAATTCTACTTGCAGATGCCAGAGTAGCATCTACACCAAATAATTATTATATTGCCATCAAAGCCTCTTCCATGGATCTGTATAACAGGGAAAATGTTTTGCGGAGATAAACCCTCTAGCATGGAAAAATAATGCTCTGAATACAGTAGAGAAATACCAGCAACTTTACAGGCATAAAGATTTTGTAATACACAGTCAGAATCTCCTTACAGAGCTGTATCCTATACTACCTTACCTAAAAGCAGAGGGTATAGGTCCATTACCATGTTTTGCAAATTTTTGTTATTGTATAAAAATCAAGCACATTTGAACTGCCAGGCTTGTAATATTTTTAGCTTATCTTTTTTGCCTTGTTTTTTTTCTGTCAGAATAAAAAAAAAAAAAAACCAACCCCAAACATCCAGCTACTGAGAGCAAGCACAGTTACATGGCTGCCACAAAGCAATTTCAACCTTTAACTAGCAAACATTAATCCCACAATTAGGGCTTCTAGTCTTAGATTTTTATAAGTTGTAAATTTAGGTGTTTGTTTTCTAGCTAATTAAGGGTTCTTTGGGGATTGGTGTTTTCGTATCACAGGTACTACTGGTTGGTATCTTTTCTGATGTAATCAAATATGTATGTTTGTGTCACTTAAGAGTCATCAGAGTAGATAAGGCACAAGAACGGAGTAAAAAGAATAATCAACTGGCGCTGTGAGTATTTGGGGAGTGTTTTTTCCTGTGTTTGTCCAACATCCATCCTTTTTTTTTTTCCTTTTGGATTAAGGGTGTTTTATTAGTTAAAACCTAAAATCAGTATTCATAATGGCGGAGATTCTATATATGGCACCTAACAAAAAAAAAATTGGCGCTGAAATCAGTGCTGACTGTATTCTATAATCCGTGCCTAAATTATAGAATACACTTATTTGACATTTCAGTGCCTAAATCTACACGCATCCATTTAAACCAACGCTTAGATTTAGGCACACTGGGCCATATTCTATAACTAGGCGCATAAATTTCAGAACGACCATGGAATGCACACATTAGATGTTCGGTACACATTGTTACAGAATACGCTTAGGAATCCTTTTACAGAGCCACAGTAAACAGTGGCCTGCGGTAGTATGGGCGTGTCTTTTAGGTGCATGCTGGGCCATTTATTTTTTACCGTCGCTGGGAGAAAGGCTAGTTTTTAATGCGCTAGGAAATGGGCTTGCACTAATATTAAAACTAGTGTGTGCCTATTTACGGCCTGAGCCTTATCGCCACCCACTGACCTAGAGGTAAGGGCCTACATGCTATCTACGCAGTAACCGTGCAGCAAGCGACATGGGCACACTGTCGGTTGCCACCGGGAATGCCCCCGGGAATGCTAAAATCAGAACTACCGCTGGCGCATGCACTAACCCAGTGGTAATGATAATGGGGAGCGCTACCCGAGCATTATCCCTCCCGCACCTTTGTAAAAGGGCCCCTTAGCGAGTTGTGTGCCTAAATTCTAATCAGTGCCAGTTAGTGCTCATTATTGCTTCTTAAGTGCTGTTATCAGCGCTCATTAGCTTGTTAAATTATGCACATTGTATAAAATCCACGCCAATTTCAGTGCCAATCTCTAGATATGCTATATAGAATCCAGGGGAATGCGTTGACCATGTCCACCAGTAACCCCTCTGACTGCTGACTCCAAGCACAAATCTTTCTGCTCTTTTCTGTAACTGTAAATTGTAATTTTTTTTTTATTAAAATAAAAAACTATACCTTCTTTATATTGTTCAACATGTTAAAAGAACATAATGGGACAATTAAAAGGAACAACTAACAATACTGAATTTACATTTCTTCCTCTCTTTCTCTTTCGCAGTCAAATCTCAATATCAATAACCTTGAGCCCAAATTAAGGCCTCTGAACACCTCCATCTCAAAGGCACCATCAGCTCCACAGCAACCAGGTGCTTCTACTGATGTGCAAAATACTTAAACACTATGAACGACCTTCTGGGCTGAGATCATTGCTTCTTCAGTCTTCCTTGCCCCCCCCCCCCCCCCAGCAAGTCAACCCTAACTGAATCCAGCACTGTACCACCAGCACACAGGTGACCTTCAGCTACATGATTCTTTCATAAGACTGGTCGACCCTTGAAATATTTAGGGATCCTTTTCAATTCTCATTTATCGTTTGTTCCTCAAATTTCACGATCCAAAACACGGCTACATATACCTTCACTGGGGTGCAACGTTTCAACCATATTACGCCACTTTTTAAGCAGTACCACTAGTTAACCATTTCTTATCGATTGAAGCATGAAAGTTTGATGTTAACACAAAGCTCTTCATTCCGATGCTCCCACTTATTTGACATCGTTAATAGTTCCACAACAGCCAATTCGTACTCTTCGTTCTGCTACAGCTCATCAGTTTTCTCTTCCTGCTCTCTGTAATACTAGGTTACAATCTACTCACACTCTGCTTTCTTTGCCTTGAGTCCTTCCCTATGGAATTCTCTGTCATTTGCCCTCCATGTAGAACAATCATACTCTGAGTTTATGAGTATGTTAAAACCTCTTCTTTTTATTAAAGCTTTTTGCTAAGTTTCTGATAGGTTGGGCCCAGCAGATTAATCAACTCTGCTCCTTCATTTTTTTATTTTTAGATTTTAATTTCCTTCTATTTTATCTTTTCTTATATTAGTTGGAGTTCCTTTCAATTTTAAATTGTGTTTTTTTTCTCTTTAAGTTTTTACAGTAGTTTTTGTAACAGCCAACTTACACAACAAAAAACAACTTTCCCACTTTAGTCCACGCAGAGGCAATTAGTTACTGAATTAGCACACCATGTACATACGTATCTATATATATGCTCCTCTGTATTAATCTTATTTTCAGTGGTCAGGTTAGCACTGTTCTCTATCCAAATAAACTTTGCGTTATCATTATGCTTCACTCCCTCCCCAACCCCCCCCATCCACATCCAGTCCTATCATATCTTGGCCATGCCCCATGGCTCTTTGGGACAAACTCCCTCCCCCATCCCCAACCCCGTCCCCTCCGAGCCCATACTTCTTCTCCGAATCCCAGCCGTCCTAAATGTGTGCTAAACGCTGTTGGAATCGAGCCCACCCCCTCCCCTTTATGTCGTAGATGTCCTTCCCTGCGGTATGCCGTAAGGCATTCCATTTGTATTAACTGACCCAATTTGCATTTCCAATCACCCAGTGTCGGGGGGGGGGGGGGGGGGGTCTGTTTTCTTCCAATGTTGTGCTATGAGGCACTTGGCTGCTGCCAGCCCCCACCGCATCAGTTTGCTCTTACAGAAGTACATAAGTATTGCCATACTGGGAAAGACCAAAGGTCCATCGAGCCCAGCATCCTGTTTCCAACAGTGGCCAATCCAGGTCACAAATACCCGGCAAGATCCCAAAAATGTACAAATTTTTACTGCTTATCCCAGAAATAATGGATTTTCCCCAATTGGAGACAGTATGTGCACCTGTGTTAATATTTTTACAGGTCTCGTGTGCTAATAGAAAAAGAAGCCACATTTTTGGGCTGTGTTTGAAATGGGCTTAGAGAGTGGGAAAGTCCCATGTTAAAATCAACTAAAAGAGCCCCTGTATCAGCTCAGCGGTTTTCAACCCAGTCCTCGGAACACGCCCGGCCGGTCGATTTTCGGGATGTCCGCGATGAATATGCATGAGATAGATTTGCATACAATGAAGGTAATGTATGCAAGTGTATCTCATGCACACTTTGCGGGTATCCCGGGAGCCTGCCTGGTTGGGTGTGTCCTGAGGACAAATCCTTGCTCAAAGCCCACCTCTTCAATGTCGCCTTCGGCACCTAACCATTATACCTCTATTCAGGAAATCTAGACTGCTCACCTTGACATTTCGTCCTTTAGATTGTAAGCTCTTTGAGCAGGGACTGTCCTTCTTTGTTAAACTGTACAGCGCTGCGTAACCCTAGTAGCACTTTAGAAATGTTAAGTAGTAGTAGTAGTAAGTCCATTTAATAACGGTCTATGAACTTTTCCCAAGAATCCCTCTCGTTATGCAAGTCCAAGAGGCACACCGTGGGATTGCACACTAAAGAGGTCTCAGTCAGAATTACTAATGCTTTCATAACAGCATGCCAGAATGGAACCACTCGGGGGCAGGTCCACCATGTATGGAGAAATGAACCCAGTTGAGATCTACACCTCGAACATAGATCTGATGTACCAGGGTACATCCGCTTCAGTCTCTCAGGTGTGTAATACCATCTAGTAAGGACCTTATAGGCATTTTCCTGCACCAGTACACATACCGAAGCTTATTGTACCTCCCCACAAATTATTTCCCAATCTTGATCAGAGAATCTACAGTTTAAATCTGCTTCCCACGCCCCCTGGAAGCTAAATGGCCTGGGATCCCATCCCCTAAAAAATTTATATATCACCAATATGGGTCTGGGTATCCTCCTCAACAAAATCCACAGGTTTTCCAGGCTTTCCATCTCTTGAGGGTACCCCCCCCCCCTCCAACCTAAGGTTCCCATAAAATACTGAATTTGTAAGTATGAAAAAGTGTCCCCCTCGGGTAGGCCATACATGGAGCACAGTGTGTCAAAGCTCCTCACCCTACCCCTCTGCAGAACATTTCGAAAATTCAATATACCTACTTGCTCCCACCACGTAAATGTGGAATTTTCTCTTCCGGCCCCAAATTTTGGCTCCCATTGCAAAGGTGCAAGTGAGGACACCCTGTCAGTCTGTCCCCATCTCCTCCGCACTTCTCCCCACAACCCCATCAGATGCCTCACAAATGGATTTTGTATCCCGGCCAGTACCAATCCCACTCCTTCAGAAGTCCATAAGTATGAGCTCATTGGTCAGTGAGGGTAATACGATTGCTCTAGCTGGCTTTATTTCCCCCCTCTCCCAATCCATGATCATCTGAAGCTGAGCAGCAAAATAATACCATTCACTATTAGGCACTGCTCTACCTCCCCGCTCAGGAGCCCCCCACAGTACCCGTCCTGCCAAACGGAGGTGTCTGCCTTCCCAAATAAACTGCGATAGGAAGCCCTGCAATTGTTTAAGTGTCCATTTCGGGACCGCCACCAGCAGTGATTGAAATAAAAATAGCAATCTAGGCAACACACTCATCTTCACTACTGCCATATGCCCCCACCAGGAAAGCCACAGTCTCTTCCATCGGGATAGCTCCACCCGAATTTGATCTATTATCTTCCCATAGTTTAAACTATACACTTTACCCAGGTCCCTGGGGATCTGGATCCCCAAGTACCGAATGCTATTCTTAGCCCATTTAAAAGCAAACATTGCTCTCAATCTATTTTCCTCCATGTGGGTTAAAGGAAATCCCCAACAGCTCACTTTTGTCCATATTGACCCTTAAACCAGCAAATCTTTCAAATTCCCGAAGGATCCTCAATACCGTAGGTAGCGTCTGCAACATAAAGCAGCACATCGTCCGCAAACAGAGCGATACGATGTTCCTTCCCCCCAACCATGATACCTCAAATATCTGGATGGTGACGTATCTTTTCTGCAAAAGGCTCTATATACAGTGCAAATAGGAGGGGCAACAAAGGACATCCCTGCCTAGTCTCTCTACCAACTGGGAAGAAAAATGTATATCCCCCGTTAATATTAAGGCAAGCTTTTGAAGCTGCATATAGGGCTGCTAACCAAATACTAAAATGATCTCCTAGGTACATGCAGCTCATCACCTCCCGTAAGAACCCCCAGCTGACTCGATCAAAAGCCTTTTCTGCATCTATGGCCAACATAGCTGTACTGGGCAAGGATCTTTGCGTCTCCCATATTAAATGAAGAGTACGCCTAATGTTATTCCCTACCTGCTTCTTTGGGATAAACCTGGATTGGTCTATATGAATCAACTTCGGCAGTACCCTAATCAATCGGTTAGCTAAGATCTTAGCCACTATCTTTGTGTCCACATTCATAAGTGAAATAGGTCTATATCAGCCATAGACAGTGGGGTCTTTCCCGGGTTTAGGCAGGACCGTCGCCCCAGCCTCAGACATGGATGCGAGCGCTGTATAAATCTTGGTAGTATTTCAAAAAACATTTTGCAATTTCAGAGTCAGCATAATGCCATCCTCCCCTACCATCCCTCATCTTTTGAATAAGAGATCTCACTCTCTTAGCCCGTAAATAACAGGCCAGCATTGCACTTGATTTACTGGTAAACTCAAAATATTGCTGCTTGAGCTTGGTTCTCAAAAAATGAACTTCCTCCATCTGCAATTGCGCTATTTCTCCTCTCACTTTTTTAAGATCCTCCCATATCTGTGATGTAGAGTTTCGTCTATGCTGCTTTTCTAAGCACAATAAACATGTACGTAAGGTGAGTGCTGTCCTTTTTCCCTTTTCTTGCGCACCCCCCACCACTGCTTTCAGTGCATCCCATAATACCCCATCTGTTACCTCCCCGTTATCGTTAAAGTGACAAAATTCTTGAATAATGAGCTTAATCTCCTCCCGTATGTTCTCATCCTCTAGTAGTGAGTCATTAAGTCTCCAATAGCCCTGCCGCTTGCCATGGCCCAACCTGGTAAGCCTAATCCACATTGGAGCATGATCTGAAATTTGAATAGTCCCTATCTCAGCCTCCTCCACCATATGCCAGCTGTTGTGATGGACCCATAATCCATCTATACGAGTGAATGATTGTGCCACACGGGAGTAAAAGGTTTAATTGCACTGCCCTCCATGTAACAGCCTCCAACAATCTACCACCTCCACTGCTCGCAAAAATTGTAGCACTGCTTTACGACTAGGGCCACTATGGTGCCCCCCACCCCAGTGGAATGGTCTAGGCGTGCATCGGGGGCAACATTAAAGTCACCACCGACCACCACCTGTTCCCCAATAAATCCCTGGAGCTCCCCTAATAAGGTTTGGAAAAATCTCCTCTGACCCGTGTTCGGAGCATATAAATTAATCAAGGTAAGCTACTTGCCCTGCAGTACTCCTCTTAAAGCCATACATCTTCTACTTAAGTCCCGAAACTCCTGTTGAATTACAAACCCATAACTCTGCCTTATTAGAATAGCCGCTCCCCCCATCCGCTTAGCTCCCCCTCCCTGGTGAACCACCGGAAAGGCCTACGACATATTTATTTATTTAGATTTTGCTCACACCTTTTTTAGTAGTAGCTCAAGGTGAGTTACATTCAAGTACACTGGATATTTCTCTGTCCCAGGAGGGCTCACAATCCAAGTTTGTACCTGAGGCAATGGAGGGTTAAGTGACTTGCCCAAGATCACAAGGCACAGAAACGGGATTTGAACTGCCACCTCTGGATTGTAAGACCGGTGCTCTAACCACCAGGTCACTCCTCCACTGTCACGTCTGTGGCCGTGACCCCTCTCAGACTCACTTTATTTCCTGTGGTCAGCTTCTGAGCTGGCTTCTGTCTCTTCTTTGTGAGTTAGTTCTGTCTCTGTGTGCTGGCTGTATTAGATTGTCAGTGTGCTGTCACCGTTCCAGATTTCAGCTCAGTCCAGTTCGGATCTTCCAGGCTGCCCGACCCTTAGTTGCCTGGTGATTGTTGCACCTGAGTCTGAGCTGCCTGCTGGGCTTATTAGCCATTTGGAACCTCTCTGCCTTTGCCTTTGCATTGTGTCTAAGGCCCTGGTATGTTGGTGCTTGTTGCACTTCTGCTAGTCCAGTGATTTGTCTGAGATTCTTGCCTTGATTCTTGACTGTTTCTAGTTAGTCTGTGTTTGGTTTAGTTTAGGTTTTACTTGTTTTCCTAGCCTTGTTTCTTGTTTGTACCTCAGTGTTTAGTTTCTGTTTGTGTGCTGGCTTTGTGGCTGCTTGCAGCTTTTAGTTCTGTGTCTTGTTAGTCAGTGTTTTGTTCCCTGTTTCAGTAGCTGCTTGCAGCTTCCAGTTTCTGTCCCCTAGCTTGTCCTGTCCCTGCCTTGTGTTGTATTGTCTTGCCCAGTTTCCTGCCTTGCTGCCCATGTTCCTTCCTTTCCCCTCTGACACTCAGTCCCTGTGCTGCCTAGTGGTTATCCAGCTCCTGCCCTGTCCTGCAAAGTCCTGTCGGCCACCTGAAGCTGGGAGCTCAACTCCTGGTGGAAAGTGGCCAGGTACAGGTGAAGCCTAACTGTTGTCAGAGTTCTGCCTTGCCCCTGGTGTGGGGTGGTTTTGCCTGCCACTGCCGCACCTCGGTAGTGGCCCAAGGGCTCACAAACCAGTTTACAGCTTTGTAAACGTGACATCCACTGGGCATCTCGCGGTCTTAAGTGTGTTTCTTGTAAAAATGTCACATCCCACTTCAATCTATTCAACTCCTTGAATACCCTACTACGCTTCCCCTGATTGTTGAGCCCATTTACATTCCAAGTTCCCAAGTGATTCTCCCGCCCCTCCCCTTGTCCCCCTACCCCGTGCCCTACATTGCTCCCCAAAGTATACTCTTGACTGACCCCTTTTTTATAATCTTGTACTCCCCTCTGCGTCTTACCCGAATTCCCACCCCTACCCTCCCTGTCCCTTCCCCACCCTTGTGCTGATCTCTGCCCTGTCAGATCAGCCACCCCCAGAGGAGCAAACTCACTCTCCCGGAGGCTTGAACTTTCCCAAACCAATTCCCGAAATCCCCCCTACATATAGCCCTCCCCTGCTTCCTCCCCACATAAACAACCCCTCAACTCTTGCCATACAATCTTTCATTCCTCCCAACTCCCATCTGTGCCTGCATTACCCATAGTGCCCCATAATTATTCCAATCTCGCCAACTGCACTCCGCAATCACCCAACATTACCCAACCTCCAACGCTTCCCCCAGAGTCTCGCCCCCCTCTCCCCTATCCACTTCTAATCCCCATAGTAGAGCTACTCTCTGGGAACTTCTTATCTGCACAGTGCCCTCAATGAACTAGAAAATCTTCAGATAGTCCTCGATAATCGGGTTTCTTCAGGATACATGTTTATATGACTTCTTCCCACAATCCACTATTCGCTGCCATGCTGAATCCGCTCTGGGCATCATGGGGGCCACCGGTTGCTTTATCTGTTCAGGAATCCCAATACATCCCAAAGAGCTCAATGCTGACCATGCTTCATCCGGGGTATTCACTTTGCGTGACTTCCCTTCCACAGTTAGACACACCGCAAATGGAAAAAGTCACCTGTAACGGATCCCCTTTGATCTCAAACTCCGTGACCTCTCAAAAAGATCTGTGTTTTTGTAATGTAATCCATGCCAAGTCCTGGTACACTCCAATCTTACAGTTCTTCCAAAGGATCTCCTTCTGCTGCCTTGCTTTAGTTAGGATCTGCTCTTTGGTGGGGTAATCTGCGAAACACACCACAATGTCTCTTGGGTTAGAATCTTGTTGGGGGCCTGCAGCTCGATGCACTCTTTGAATGCGGATTTCCGGCTGTTGGGTCTCGCCATCTGGATTCAATATATGCAGGCACAGCTCACGTATTACTGCCTCACAATTGCTAAAGATATCCATTTCCAGAATTCCTTTAAATCTCAAATTGCATCTCTGAGACCTATTTTCCAGGTCTTCCACCTGCTCTTTAAGTTGCTGTATTTCTGCAGTGTCTGTAGTCACAGTTTGGTGAAGTTTTCCTATATCTGTTTTAAGAGTCTCGATCCTGTCTTCCACCTCACTTATACGGATCCCCAATTCTCCAATTTCGGCTTTGATATCTTTCAGTGTGCTTTGCGCATCTTTCCGTACCCCCGCCAAATCAGCTTTCAGATCCTGGAACCAGCCCACCACATCTGACTTAGTTATCTCGCTAGCTCCCTCTATACCTTCATTACAATGTTGACGCCATCTTTTTTTCCTTCAGCCCTGGCCCCGCACAATCCAGCTTCGATTTCTCACTCTGTTCCACCGTGTATCGAAATCTTTCCAAACTCTTTTTCGGTGCCATGACTCTGGGATCTCTCCCCCACCACTCTGACCTTGGCGAGCTTGGCAATATCTCAGGAATTGCTTTACTTTCTATTAGCCACAGCAGAGCCATGCTATTAAGCTGCCATCCCAGTCAGTGACGTCACTTCCTCACCAATTTTAAATTGTTTTATTTTGATTTTATTTTATTGTTAATTGCTCTGATTCTATGAAGGGCAGTATATTAAAACTACCAATAAACTAAAATAAATATACCCAAGTGAAGAAAGACTAAGGAAACCAGAGAACTAAATTATAAAGAATCTGTTGTCTTATCATTCTGTCTATAAATTCCTATATAATGCACTGGGTGCTTTATGCATGCCTAGGCCCCAATTTAACCAACTGCTATCACTTCAGATTTAATTGGCACAGGTGCCACCTGAACAACAATAAGGCTAAATCCCATAAAAAATATTCTGAAAAGAACAGAATAGTGAGGGAAAATGCAAGAATCACCAAGAGAGCCAGGAGTCATACAATCCATTAATGGTGTCACTCAGATAATGTAGTGAGCTTCTGTTAATGAAAACACTCAAATCCAAAAACAGAAATACTACTGACAGCGCATTGGTGTGCATCACCAATGCACTCTACTGATTGTATGACTCCTGATGCATGCATTACCGCCAAAACACAGCCGTGTTGAGTCTGATCCTTTGTGCCATTCTACCCGTAGTTGGGTATGATCATTTGTGCCATAGAGCCGTAGTTGGATGACTATTACTTTTCTCCTTATGGATTCAATACATTTTTACAACTTTGGCTCTCTTGTGGGTCAGTGATCAGAAGCAAATGCAGGCACTAGCCTCTATGTCATACTAGCACCCAAGTTTTCTAATACCCCATGATCAAAGCCCCTGAGCTTGAGAAACAACACGCTCGAGGGCTCTGACAAGTATCATACAAATGCATGCTAAACAGGGCTCTTAGCGCAAGCAGCATGCAAATGCATGCTAAACATATTCCTCCCCAATGATAAGCGGGCAGCACGACAAACATTGGCGTGCTGCATGCGGCAAACCCTATGCCAACTCGGAGCTGGCGTTAGGGTTTGCAGAACACTGGGGAGGAATGGACAGCCTTGTCCTGCATGCTAGCAGGCTCCCATCCCGTTTCTCCCAGCAGGAGTCCCAAGCTCCCACCCCAAGCTGGTGACATGTAGGACCTCCAGCCCCCACAATTCCCCCGCCACAATTTCACCCCCCCCCCCACAAAAAAATCCCTTATATGGTAGTCCACCCAACACATCCCACGATGCACTAGGCAGGGCTTGGCGCTGCCATTTCCAAGCCGACGCTGGAAGAGGAGGGAGTATATTACTCCCTCCTCCACCGTTAAGGTACCAGGAGCAGGACGCTAGACCACAAAGGTTTTTTTTTGGGGGGGGGGGAGGGGACTGGAGGTACAGCAGACCTCCAGCCCCCATGTTGCTGGCTTGGGGTGGGGGTGTGGGAGTTTGGGGGGGGGGCACTAGGCCACCAGGGCCTTGTAGTTGTAGGAGGGTCTGGGGGTCCCACAGACCTCCAAGCCGCTGTGTCTGACATGTCTGGGCTTTTGAGAGCCCGGACCTGTCAAACAAGTGCAGGAGGATCCTATGATCAGAAATAATAGTGTGCATAAATTTGCATGCTATTATCTCTGATCATAGAGGAAGTAGAGCTCCGCGTTGTTCCAGCTCTATTTTTAGAGCGCTGTTTGGAACAGCACTAGGCTTTTGATCATCTGCCCATTGATGCTTCTTGCATTTTCCTTCATTATTCTGCTCCTCACAGATAAGTAACCATTTCTGGATCACCATCTTAACTCCTTTTTTGTTTAAGCTCTTGAATACAGGTATTTAAGATATTAGATACAGATACAAAATTGAATTAGCACCTAAAAATAAGTTACAGTTCAAACAGCCTAATAAGCATGAATATTTTGATTATTTTAAAGCAGTAGTTCCTCTTACCCACAGCATAATTAAAATTTGCTGTGAGTCGCTGAACCAGTTGGGAGCACTTAGTCTAAACCTACGCAACACGCTACCCCAGGACAACACTGACATCGAAAACTTTCTTACCGAGTTGGACCCAACCAATGGAGAATACCCGGCTGACCGCACCTGGTTAAACTTCACCCTCCTTACCATCGATACAGTTGCACAAGCGATCAGCAGGTTCTCCAATACTCACTGTAAACTAGATACCTGCCCCAATTACCTAATGAAATCCACCCCTGACCGCTTCATAGCAGACCTCACATCCCACCTAAATTACATGCTTCAGCAGGTCTCTTCCCTAAGAAAAATGGCAATATCCTACTCACCCCGATATCAAAAGACACCATGAAAAAAGCAAATGAAATCACTAACTACCGTCCAGTAGCATCCATCCCGTTGTCAATCAAACTGATGGAAAGCATGGTAGCCAAACAACTTACAAACTATATAAACAAATTCTCAATACTACACGAATTACAGTCAGGTTTCCGGCCCCTACACAGCACAGAAACAGTACTACTCCCTCTCCTAGCCAAATTCAGGTAGGAAATAGCAATAGGTAAAAACATCCTCCTCCTCCAATTCGACATGTCTAGTGCATTTGACATGGTAAACCATAATATATTAATAAGATTACTAGATAGGTTCGGGATTGGGGGAAACATACTTAGCTGGATCAAGGGTTTCCTAACCACAAGAACATATCAAGTAAAATCAAACTCAAACAAATCATCACCGTGGAATGCATACTGCAGAGTACCACAAGGATCACCATGACCCATCCTCTTCAACCTAATGATGACCCCACTAGCCAAGACCTTATCAAACCAAGGCCTTAACCCTTTCATCTATGCAGACGATGTCACTATTTACATTCCTTACAAATCTACACTGACAGAAATCACTAATGAAATCAAGATCAGCTTGATCATCATCGACTCTTGGGCAAATGCATTTCAACTAAAAGTCAACAAAGAAAAAACACACAGTCTCATCCTCTCATCCCAACACAGCACGGACAACTCCACAATTATCAACACTGCAGATTACACCCTCCCTATCTCAGACAGCCTGAAAATCCTCAGCATTACAATGGATCGCAACTTAACACTAGAGCGCCAAGTGACATCTACAACAAAGAAAACGTTCCACTCAATGTGGAAACTCAAACGCTTGAAACAATTCTTCCCGAGAGAAACATTTCACAACCTGATACAATCAATGGTACTAAGCCATGTAGACTACTGCAATGGAATTTATGCAGGATGCAAAGAACAAACCTTAAAGAAACTTCAGACCGCTCAAAACACGGCAGCAAGGCTCATCTTCGGAAAAACGCGATTTGAAAGTGCAAAACCCCTCTGCGAAAAACTACACTGGCTTCAGAAAATTATCAACGGTGAAGAACAGGGATACATGCAGACTTGATCGACCTACCAACCAGAAACACATCCGAATCAACATGAATGTACCTAAATCTGCACTACCCAAGCTGCAAAGTACTCAAATACAAATCAACTTATGCATCCAGTTTTTCCTACATCAGCACACAACTGTGGAACGCACTACCAAAAGCCTTGAAAACTACGTACGACCACCTACACTTCAGGAAAACTCTAAAAACTCACCTGTTTAAAAAGGCATACCCTACCGATCCAACATAAATGCCTGACCTCTGCAACACAACAACACTAAAGTACGTAATGGACATTACACAACTCTCCCGTTGTATGACTCCTTTATGTGGTCTTACCATATGAACCTTATCCTACCATAACATCACTTTGTATTTGTTTACCCCGGAGTCTGCAAACACCTCTCCGGTACTATGTAAGCCACATTGAGCCTACAAATAGGTGGGAAAATGTGGGATACAAATAAATAAATAAATCAATCAACCACTCCCATTTCAGCAAAACAAATGAACTAAAAGCTAAAATGGCCAATAGACCCTTCAGCTCTTTCTTCTCTGCCTTTCATCATGCCTTTTAATGCAGAGATGTATTATTTTCCCCACAACAATTTTGCTCTGAAATACTATTAACTAGCAGTTTTGTTTCCTTATTGCTTACATTAAATTTAAATTTTCCTGTAAGAAACACTGCTGCTTTAAAGCTTTTTCATTGAATCAAAATACAGTGGTACTGTATGCTGAAAACAAGATGACTCAGAGTAAAACTCTCTAATACATCTTTTATAACACAGTCATACTAAACTTAAACAATGTCAATCAATGCCTAAGTGGTGTCACGTATACACAGCAGGAACCTGGGTTTGTGAGCCCTTGGGCCACTGCCGAGGAGCAGCAGCGGCAGGAGAATCACCCCAACACCAGATAAGGCAGACCGGAACTGGAACACGGTGGACTGGAGTAAGGCTTCACCCTACACTTGGCCACCTTTCACCAAGAGTTGAGCTATGGGCTTCAGGCGGCCGGTAGGACTTGCAGGACAAGGCAGGACACAGCAGCAGGCTGACAAATAACAGGAACACAAGAAACACGCTGGGTTCCAGGAAAAACCGTAGGCCAACAAACAATCCAGAAACAAGCCGGGTCAGGGCAGGATGTAGACAGAAGAATAGTCCAATAAACAATCCGGGTCCGGGCAGGCGGCAGGCAGAAGAATAGTCCAATAAACAATCCGGGTCTGGGCAGGTGGCAGGCAGAAGAATAGTTCAAAAAACAAGCAGAGTAAAAGTCACCAACACGAACAGCACAACGGCACTGCTACACTTCACACCAAAGGAACGCCAAAGTTCTTCACACTGTTGCAAGGCAACTAAGAACCTACCAGGTGGTTAATAAAGGCAGGTCACAAGGGAGTTCACCAGGTATGGGTGCTGCTTGGTTCCAAAAAACTCCCAAAACAATCTGGAGAGCTGGAAGATCCGGACCGGACCGGACCAGCATATCTTCTGGAATACGGGAAATGGTAAACCATCACCTCGCAGCATTCCCCAGGTCTGAACCCCGGGGACTGAGGTGACTGCGAGCCCGGGACCTGGGCACAACCGTGACAAGTGGCTTATTAGAAACAGAATATGTGATGAACTTTAAGTGGCTGCCCTCATCATTCTACTAGAACAATCTAGATCAACGGGTTGCAACCCCTTTCCAACAAATGGAAGCACAGATTTACTAAACCCTTCTAGTAACATCACTGGTATAAAGGGCTGGTGCAACCTGGAAAGCTCCAGTATTTCTCTACCTCCAGCAGATGGTGTAGGTTTGGACTAGGGCAGTAGTTCTGATACAGGCCACAAAGTGTTGCTCCCAGGGTTTGGGCCATGGTTCTTACCTGTAGTTGAGTCCAGAGGGATTTTTGTGTCCACAGTCCTGGGCCAGAGTCCAAGGGCTCTTGCATAGCATGGTATTCTAGCACAGTTTACTGTGAGGCCACTGCCAGTGTGAAGGGGGATGAGGATTCCTAACCTACCCCCCCCCCCCCCCCCCCCCCCCCCCAGTGCCAATGCAGCTAAAAACAGACAAATTGGCTGTTCAGCTTTATTCCCGTAACTTTTTTCCATCTTTTATTTTTATTGAAAAATAAACAAGAGTTATCCAACAGCAATATCCATTATCAACTTTGGAGGCAGTACAAATACAGGCATCAACATTAAAATTCCATGTAACCTCTCATACCTCTCATTATCCCCCTAAGTGCACTCTCCCCCCACCCCAATCATAGGGGCAAACACCTTTCCCCTACCTCCTCCCTCAAGAACTGCAGCTTTATAATAAAGCCATAAATTCAGGATACCCAAGCCACTATTCTCTGAGTCAGAGTCAATCTAGTCAAACTAAACTTAGGTCTCCTTCTACCCAAAACAAATTGCCGCTACATTTTCTCCCATTTCTGAAACAAATACCTGGGCAGCACCAGAGGAAGTTGAGAACAGAAAAATAAAAATCTGTGGACAATCATCATTTTTAGTACCCCTACCCATCCAGGAGTGCGAGGTCTTTCCACTCTCCTCACAAAGTTCTAATGGACTGTTCTAGGGGCAAATAATTAAAATTAAAAAGATCCTGAACTCTCCCCAAAACTCCTAAATAACGGAAACCTTTCATGTTTACTTGGAATTGAAGATTTTGCAGCCTATCTTCTTTAGTTATATTAAAAAGCAGGGCCTAGGTTTTATTTTTATTAATTTTATATTCCGAGTGGGCTGAATACTCCTCTAACTCTTCCATCAATGGGGCCAACGAGGTTCTAGGATTTTTAACAAAACGTAAAGCATCATAGGCACACAGCAAAATTTTATGTTCCTGCTGCCCAGCCAGGATCAGTTCAGTCAGGGGATTACAACGAATCCCCTGCGCTAGTGGCTCAACAGCAAGAGCAAGCAGAACTGGGGACATCGGGCAACCCTGACGGACCCCCCTCCCTAACAAAAAAGGCTCAGATTCTATCCCATTAACTATAATTTGACTAGCGGGGCCACGTACAGAGAGCAAACCCATTGACCATAGTTCCCTCTCAACGCCATCTTCTGCATTACCAAGAAAAGAAACTCCCATTTGACCCAATCGAATGCTTTTTCAGCATCAATAGCCACACACAGCTTATCCTGTTGAATCTTGGCAAAGTTAACCACCCTCTGGAAACTATCCCCCAGTAATCTACCTTGTATGAACCCAGTTTGACTACAGTATACCAGTTTGGGTAAAAACTTTCTAACCTGGATGCCAATATTTTAGTAAAAATTTTCTTGCCAGTATTCAAGAGTGAAATGGGATGATAGCTGTCACACAGTGAGGTGTCCTTACTAGGTTTAGGGACTACTACCACCCTGGCTTTATACATACTACTAGGAAGCTGAACCCCATCCCTGAGTTAAATAATTTAGCCACAAAAGTACATAAGTAATGCCACACTGGGAAAAGCCCAGAATCCTGTCCACAACAGCGGCTAATCCAGGCCAAGGGCACCTGGCGAGCTTCCCAAACGTACAAACATTCTATACATGTTATTCCTGGAATTGTGGATTTTTCCCAAGTCCATTTAGTAGTGGTTTATGGACTTGTCCTTTAGGAAACCGTCTAACCCCTTTTTAAACTCTGCTAAGCTAACCAACTTCACCACGTTCTCCGGCAACGAATTCCAGAGTTTAATTACGCGTTGGGTGAAGAAACATTTTCTCCGATTTGTTTTAAATTTACTACACTGTAGTTTCATCGCATGCCCCCTAGTCCTAGTATTTTTGGAAAGTATGAACAGACACTTCACATCCACCTGTTCCACTCCACTCAATATTTTATATACCCCTATCATGTCTCCCTTCAGCTGTCTCTTCTCCAAGCTGAAAAGCCCTAGCCTCCTTAGTCTTTCTAAGCTAAAACTGGTGCTAGTGGCCTGTAATATTTGGCAGGGAAACCATTGTCTCCCACAGCTTTACCAAGCTTCAGGTCCTTATTAGTCTCCTCCACTTCACTTTCTTGAATATCCTATTTAGCCACAACTGGTCTGATTCAGAGAGCTGAAGGAGAGACAACCTATTTAGATAAGCAGTCATGGCAGACCCTGAAGCTGTATTGTCAGATGTATACAAACACTCATAGAACTTCCTGAACTCAGCCACAATTCCCTGGTTGGAAAAGATACTGTTACCCTCCAAATGTTTTAAAGAGCGCACCCACCCAACTGGAATCTCCCCGCTTTTTAAGCTGCCAGGCTAAAAGCTTGCCCATCTTATTATTATGTTCTAAACACTGACATTTAGCACCTGCCACCAGATACTCCAGGTGGCGTATCTCTAGCAAATATAATTGGTTGTTCGCATTAGTGAGCTATCCCAGGGATACAGAGCTTCCAGTGCTCATGTGAAATTTCTGGAGAGAGGTAATTTCAGCCAACAGAGCCTCCTTACGTTGTTCCCTCTCTTTTTCTTAATTGGGCCACTTTTTGAATAAGTAATCCTCTCATGTAAGCCTTACCTGCCTCCTACACAGAAGGAGGAGAGACCTCAGCCATTTGTAACCAGCTCTGAATGTCTGGTTGTGGTAACAACTGCACATTGGATGTCATACCGCATGCTATCTGCCAGGATTCCACTACCAAAGTGTACTATGGGATGAATCACCAGGTCTGACCATTCCCCCCCCCCCCCCCCCCCCCCACTGAGAAACCGAACCCACCATATAATCCAGCCTCAAATAGGACTGACATGGAGCCAAATAATAAGTTTAGCTTCTTATGGTCTTATTTTTTCCTTCCAAATATCCATCAAATTCAACCTAGTCAAAATAGTACAAAGGCCCCTACTATCTTTGGCGTAAGCCCTGGAACCCTTATGGGAGGAGTCTAAAAGTCCAATAGTACAATCAAAATTTCTTGTGATAAGGAAAACACTATCCTCTGGTGGTAAAAAGATTTTAAGTTTTGATGTTTTGATTCCACTAGGGCATATAGGTTTAAAATTGCAAGGTTCACGTCATCTACTCTTCCTTTAATCCAAATAACTCTCCCCTCCCCATCTGCTTTAGATTCTGATAAAACAAAGGGTAATGTGTTCCTGACCAGGATAACTACTTCTCGTTTCTTGGATCCCCCTGACAAAAAATAAACTTCTCCCCATTCCCCTCTTTTTAATTTGAGGGATTCTTCTGGGGTAAGTTTCGTTTCCTGCAACAAAGCTATGTCAATATGTTTCTTTTTCAAAACCGCTGATATCCGTTTCCTTTTAATAAGACTATTCAACCCCCAGAAATTCCAGGATCCAAATTTAATATGTCATACATTAGAAAAAAAGACCATCAAAAATCACATTTTGTACTCGTCCTTGCAGTTACCAAACACCTCCATCCCAGCCAGCCATCCTGTAATAGCCATAACCTCCCTCCACACTCATTCATCCATCTCCAATTACTCCCATTCATCATTCCCAACTCTCACCGTTCTCCACCCCAAGCCTCCCCCATCCCAACACAGTATAACATCAGGTGAAACAAATCAACCCAACAATCCTGTCCCTCCCCTACAAACTAAACCCCACGGTTCCCTTCCCTGCTATAAAAACACTTCTTTCACTGCAAAAATACCAACACAATAAAGCGGAAATAAAACATTTGACTATGACCTGACCTTAGAGCAAAACTAAAGATTCCCAAATTGGAGGCCAGGCAGCTCAGTCAATGTCATATATTACTTTTTCTTTCAACATTTGCCTTATGTAACCAAATCCCCTGACAGTATGCATAAATTCTCACTGCTCCGGAGCCTATGAAGCAAGCCATCCCTCCTTGTGACAGGAATCTGTCACGAGACATTCATGTTCTGGGGGAGCAGCTGCCAAAGCTTTTGAGCCTCCGCCATGTGCTGATTGCTCCAGAACTAAGGCAGGGCCCTCCTCTGTGCTAGAAGAGTTACCTCCTTCTCAAGATTTGCTGCACTTGGCCATTCTCCCCAAGCCAAACACCAGAGCCCCTGTTTGCATATCTCCCGATCGTGTATTGGAAACATCAGCCAGACCCAGATCTTGCTTGTCGTCCCTCTCCTTGGCTCTTTGTGTACGCGCACTCCAATTTCCTCTCTGAGGGGAGCTCCTCTACAGCCGACTCCGTGCAGTTGATGTTGAAGCGCCATTTTTTCCAAGGGATCTTTAAAAGGCAAGGAGAGAAGCCGGCGTTTGCCATCTACTAACACCATCAACCGGGCCGGATACCACAAACCAACCTGGTACCCCTTAGCTTGTAATTCTTGTTTGTAGCTTCACAGTTCTTTTCACTTACAGATGGTTTCAAGATACAGATCAGGAAAACCACAAAATCTCCTTATTGTCATACTGGGCCTTCTTATCCTTGTGGGCCTCGTGTAGAATATAATCAACATCTGGATACCAGAGCAGTTTTACAATTAAAGCTCATGGGGGGAATAATATGATCTGGATGCGGGCACAACTCCATGTGAACATGCTCAGTTTCATAAGGAGGAGAACTAGGTGAATCCAGGAAGCAGCCAGCAAACATTTGTGCACACAGACCACTGGAGATGTTCCTTCAATTCCTTCCAGCACTCCCACAATCTGAACATTGGATCTTCTATTTCTTGCCTCCTGGTCCTTGACCTTATCCTGCAGCATTTCCAGCCATTGCAAAAGACATGCTCTTTCATTGCGATCACCTGCCACCTCTTCCTCCAGGTTCATAATACGCACCTCCGTTGCATCCACATAAGAATTTATCACTGAGAGCTTTTCTTCTAGTTTTGCAACCACAATCTCTGCAATTTCAGCATTGGAGGATTGGACCTCCATAAGAATTCGCTGCCAAATGTCCGAGGTGGGAGCAGTGTGCTCCAAAGAGGCTGATGCCATAACCAGGCTTTTCTCTCCACAACATCCTGAAAACCATATTGTCTTTTGGGGCCTTAGAGGCTTTCATTACATACATGTCTAATCGAAGTAGATGCTTTGGGCTTAAGTTGCTTCGGCATAGTGCTAGTCATCCCCTATCTGATTCTTTTCCATTCCTATTGTAAGTTGCTCAACAGGACTGGTACTTATACACTCAATACAACAGATTTCTGAGGGGAATTTTGGGACGGAAATAGCGGAGCTCCCTCAAGCACGTCCAATCCCCATGCATGCCAACCGGAAGTCCATTCTCCTAACGTGTTGGGGAAATAAGCTGTTGGGGAAAAAAAAAGAAATGATATCAAAAAGGAGCTGAAGGACAGAGGAGAGAAGCACTCAGTCTTTGGGAAGTGGACAGTCCCCAAGATCCCACTGGTGAGTGCACTCCAGGTCCCAGGTGCTGGGGGAAAGAATGTCAGCCTGCAGTATTGGAGATGCCAAGTGGGTGCTGATACGAGGCCCACAGGAACCAGTGGAGCTCAGCATTGCTGCGGGTGCCATCTACCCCTACTATGATGGAGCAACAACAAATTATTTATTCTCCCGATCATTAAATGAGTTCCTGAATGAGGAGCGCAGTGGAGCCAAGCCCCTTCCCAGTGTGACAGTGCCATGGTTCTAGCGGGAACCATAGACATTTTGTCTCCCTCCTGCCAAAGCAGGGGTCTTATCTCACAGTTCCAAATGACTATGTCAGCTTAGCAAGTCCTTGGAGCCTGATCGGTCCCTGATATGACTGGCTTCCCCAGTTGGAGACTTCTGTAGCCCAGAGGAGAAGGTCCTTGAGGGTCCTCCCATGGAAGGAAGCCCCATAACTGGGGAACCTCCTCATCAGACAAGGTTAAGTATTCACCAGTGGTCTGGTTATTTTAACACAAGGAACTTGGTCAGCTCATCAATTTAGTGACTGGTGCTCTGCAAATTTCATCAGCAATTCCGGCAGAAGAGAGGGCCTCAGGAGGCTGCCTAAGGTCTTCCTGCTCCCTAGGGCTCTATCCCAGATGATTCTGGCCAAGTGAGAGGCAACAAAAGGCACCATCAATCTTAGGCAGGCTGCATACACTACTGTGCATGGAGATCAAGAAGGTGTTCTGACATCATAAAGGTGGATGCCTGGAGGACCATCCTTGTGTGATTAACATGAAACCTCTAATAGTCTTAATTTAAGTTCATGTGAAGATATGAGAAGATTAAGTGCAGTACAAATTAATGGAATACAGACTAAATTCCGTACCTAAAGACATGTTCTGGGAAAATGATGGGTGGGTATGTTGCCCCAGAAAACTGGAATTTGGGCAGGATGAGTCATGCTGGCTGTAAACCAGGAATAAAATAAAAATAAGAAACGTAAAATCTGCAGCATATTCATCACTAATAATATGCGCATTCAGGGTAAGCATGAAGAAGTGCACTAAGAAATATTCCTGATCCTTATGCATGCTCCTTCAACATGTGCCACAAGAGTCAAATGAAATTTAAAAGAGGTCACTAACAAGGTCAACTCTGGTAGGTGGAGTGGGTGGTTTGAAACAGATGAATTTGCAGTACTAGCAGCTTTGCATGGAGAACTGTTGGAGGCATATCTCCATATTACCACTTGAAATTCTCACAAGTGGTTCCTGTGTTTATACGTCCTAAGCAGGCATTTCCAGTTCAGGACTCTGCCTTTCGAGCTGGCAACAATGCTACAAACCTTTTCCAAGGTCATATTCACAGTGGTGGCAGCTCATCTCTGCATGCAGAGAACCAGGTTGCTAAAGTTGTTCTTTCACAGGATACTGTCTCATGTAATGAGTGTGTTCATGACAGAGCTACAGTTTTGTGTAGCATTTGGACTGATGAAATAGGCTTTGAGATTGCCATTTCTTAGGCATTTTGGAGCCAACATACTGCTCCAATCTATGATCCTTAACACTCCTGATGCAGGCCATAGAATCTTGTGAAGGTTAACAATAAAGGGTTATCTAGCACCTTTGGTGTTCAATTTCTTCTAGTGTCACCTCCACTGTTTCCTCTTTTTTGCTTTTGCATCTGTGGAAGATTGTTGTTCTGTTTTGTTTTTTTGTCTTGCAGGGGCCCACCTTCTTCAGCTGATGTGGATTATCTACACAGTGCCTTTGTTCATACCAAAAACTGTCTCTCCCTTTCATGTGAATTCATGTGCCTTGGGCTTTTGTGCAAGAAATACATTGCCATTTGTTCAGTTAGCAATTATTTCCAGAACAACCCCTGATGCAGGCAAATTAGCTGACGCACAGCCTGTGTTGGGTCTTCTGAGCTGCTTCAATAAAGCTGTTTTTCTATTCCACCTTCGGGCTGGCATCATTCCTTCATTCAACATAAGACAGACCAAAAAATTTAGATCAATATGCAATTTCAGACGAGCTAATTCTAGCGTTAACAAAAATAGTTTGCAATTAGGAATGAGAGTCACACATTTTGATTTACAACCCAAAAGCAATTCGACATGTGTAGTGCATTCGACATGGTTGACTACCAAATCCTACAAAGAATACTCGATAAAATGGGAATTAGAGGGAAAGTGCTAGAAAGATTCAAAGGATTTCTGACCATCAGGTCTTACCAAGTGAAGACAAACTCCGTAAGCTCCTCCCCATGGAAAGCAGAGTGCAGGGTCCCCCAGTGCTCACCACTTTCACCAATATTATTCAACTTAATGATGATCCCCTTAGCCCAATCACTATCCAAACAAGGCTTTAACCCCTTCATATATGCTGACGACGTATCAATCTTTAAACCTTTCAAAAAAAAGATCTATCCGAAATCACAGCTAGGATTATGGACCGTATAAATATCATGGAATCCTGGGCATCAGCTTTCAAACTGAAACTAAATAAAGGACAAAAAAAACCCACACATTGCCTGTTACTCACATCACCACACAATACTGAACACTTTGCAACCATCAACGTTATGGTAACAACCCTTCCAATAGCGAACAAACTCAAAATCCTAGAATCAACATAGAACATGAACTATCCTTCAACAGCCAGCTAGTAAACACAACAAAGAAATGATCCACACTATGTAGAAAATCAAATGCATAAAAAACAATTTTCCCAAAGATGTATTCCGCACACTTGTCCAAACCATGGTCTTTGCTTATGCAGACTACTGCAATAGAATCAATGCAGGATGTAAGGCACAAATCTTAAAAAGAAATTACAAACATCACAAAACACAGCAGCAAGACTCATATTTGGCAAAAACCAATTTGAAAGCATGAGACCTCTACTCCAAAAACTACACTTGCTACCTATCAGAGCACGAATATTGTTCAAGATTTGTTTTCTGGCCCACAAAATAATCTTCAGCCTCATGCCGGACTACATGACCAACCTCATAGATCTACCATTACACAATATAACCAAGAATGCAAGATCTTACCTCACCATCCACTTCCTTAGATGTCAAGGCCTTAAATACAAATCTACATATACCAGCTTCACATATGTCTGCACCAAAATTTGGAACTTGCTTCCAAAAGACCTGAAATTCATGAACTACCTAACATTCCGGAAACATCTAAAAGCCCGCCTATTTAGAAAACTCCTTTTTGATGAACCCACCCAGTCAAGCAGAACACCGGCCAACACGCCACAATCATGGACAGAATGAAACAAGGCTTACGTCGCCCCATACACCTTTTATACCTGTAACCTGTTTACTTCAAGTAACTGTACACCACATTGAACCTACCACTAGGTTGGAAAATGTGGGATACAAATGCAGAAATAAATAAATTAAAAACTTTAAAAAGGGTATCTGTATTAGTCTGGTGTAACAAAAATAACAGAGGAAGTGCCATCTTACAGACTAACCAATTTATTGAGGCATGTGCTTTCAAAGACCAATGTTGACTGTCAACTAAATCTCTGCAATATTTTCTGAAAGTGAAACAGCTTTTAGGGAGAGCAATTTACTTTGCTCTTCTGCTCCCAATGAAAGTAAAGAGGCTGATGTTTCTTGAAAGATAGCAGATTTCTCATAGTTGTTGTTATAAGCACATGAAAAAGATACAGTGGCATCAAAGCAATTTTGAAGCTGAACAGACAAGTTCAAGGATGAAACAACCAACACATGCTGACACATCAGACTTCTTTGCAGATGACTAAATTTGGGGCTTCAGTGTACATGCATTTTTAAAAATTTACTATATAATTTAATAAACCTTACATAACAGCATCATGTTCAAAAGCATACTCCAAAACCAGTGTTTTTTAAGGGGTATCAAAGTCCAGCTTCAACTTACTCATGTAATGACAACAGTAGAATCTGTTTCATATTCTAAAGCAGTGGTTTCCAAACCTCAGGTTTTCAGGATATCCACAGTGAATAGTTATGAAAGATTTCCATGCAACAAAGAAGTGCATGCAAATCTCTCTCATGAATAGTCAACTGTGGATATCCTGAAAACCTGACCGTCTGGAGGTTCCCCCAGGACAGGTTTGGGAACCACTGTTCTAAAGAAAGAAAGTCATAGGAAGCCAAGAAATGATATTGTTACAATTTTGCCTGCAAGTCTTGATCTATTAACCAAAGCAAAGATAACTATCCCAGGCACAAACTGAAGGTTGACAGCAACTCCAGTCAGTTGTCCACAGCCCAAGCCCAAACCTGTAAATAAGGAAAGGAGCAACACTAACTGCTGATGGTGGTGAATTCTGCTAAATCCAGACCTGTATCTGTCCCAGCCCTACTGAAGACCATCTTGGGAGAAGACCTGGACAGTTTCTTAACAGGCTGGCCAGAAGAAACCTGGAAACCAAACCACAGTTCTCAAGTGGATCACCAAATTGTTTATTCATCCAAAGTCTGAATATTTCTCAATTCTGACAGACTGAACCCTGCACGGGTCCTGTTTCGGCACCCAAAGCCTTTATCGGGGGTTCTTCTAAGCCAGTGGGATTACTGTAAAACATGCTTAACTGGTGTACAGCTATCCTGAATGTGTCCTGTCACAGATGAGTCTAATAGCACCTGAAGTTCTAGTACCAAATCCAAATGAAAAATATTAGGTTTTGCATCAACTTCAGGAAAGTCAAAAGCTGTTTCCTACTCAGATGCCTAGAAATTGAGCTGATCAAGAAGCTGGGGAATTTCCTGTCTTCATTCAACCTAACAAAAGGCTATTGATTGGGGTCATTCATTTCAGCAGCCAATTCTGGCCTTCCTTAAAAGTCCCAATCACATTCCACCTACTTACGGACCAACTGCTATAAACTCAGATGATTTAGGCAACATCTTACAATGGTAACCTGGTATTCACCAAAAAAATGGCTTACTAGAAGCGTACTTGTCAAACCAGAAGAACAAATCCAACTGCAAACAAGAATGCAAACCTAACAAATATGGCCTTACAAAATAGAAGTTTGCTACCTGAGGTATGGCTGTATTAGGGTCTCTTTCTGAGGGATTACAACTAGATGAAACAATAAGATGTTTAAGGTTGTCTCAGCACTGTTTATTACCTACTCTGGCTTTACCACAGGTCTCCCTATCAGAAATATGTAAGAAAGCATTTAGTAATGTTGGACTCTAAATAAAAATGTAACGTGTGGAGTGACTGGGGTTGGGTAGGGAGGGGGATATTATTTGTTGGGGCATGGATTGATGTTGTCATTCCTTTTATTACAGGTTGTCATTTTTTATATTGTACCTCAATAATCTGTGGAGGTATCCATGCTTTTCTGTATCTTATGCTTTTTTGTCAATAAAAATGTATTGTTACAAAAAAAAAAAATTAAATGCATTTCAAATGGTTTTATATTGTTGTTTGGTTTTATGTATTTGTTAATGTACGCCTTATCAGTGATTCTTAGGAGCCAATAAGGTGGCTTATAAATCTCCAAATAAAAACTTTCGGCTGCCCACCCATGGGTTCTCGCTCATTCAAGAATAGCTATTTCAAAAGAAAAGTAAAGTAGGCAATCGATTTAAAAAGTGATGACTAACATGTACCGTGTGCACTGTGATGTCTGTTTTAGTAGCCCTTTACAGGGAGAAAAAAATTTGCACGAATATAACACATGCTAACACCCCTTTCTCTCTACTATTTCGGCTGTCATATGCAGTACCGACAGCAACTGACCACCTATTAAATTTTCCTTGGTAAAGCTAGGGACTGCTTCTGTGCATCAGGTCAGAAACGGTTGTGCATCGCCTTGCATGCAAATTTGTATAGTAATCAGCTCATTATAACAGCTTTGCATTCTATTTTCGATAGCTGTTACCATGATAGGAAAAGAGCTCGGAGAACCCTTTTGTGCATGTCTCGTTTTACTCCTCACTCGCTAAACCGACTAGAACCATGTTGCTGGCTTGTTAGGCTTTGGCATCTGGGCCTCAGTCCCTTAAGGTACCACTGCACATCACTGCCAGAAACTAGTAGTCTTCCTTCTGGAAACATGGTGTCAGCTGTGTGACATCACCTACTTGATGGGTGTCACATGGCACACAATCACCTCGCCATGTGCAGACCCCCCCCCCCCCCCCCCCACCACCACCATCCCCACGGCACATAGTTAACTTGCTCAGCCCCCCTCAACCCCATGGAACACAATTAGGTTAATCAGCCCCCCCTCCCCATTCCCATGGTACACAATTAGCTTGCTCAGCTCCTCCTCCAACCCCACAGAACACAATTAGCTTACCTTGCACAGCCCCCTGTTATCCAAAACCACAGGTAGCAGCTGCGCTGTTCATTCTTTCTCCCTCTCCTCAGCTGAAAAAGTACTGCAAGTGGAGGAGAGAGTGAATAGCTGCATATCTGGCTGCTTTCTTCCCCTGTGCCCTGCCTAGAACCAACTGCTCGTGTGAACCGCAGGGCTGTACAGAGGCCCCCGCAGTTCACATGAACAGTTGTCTCTGGGCAGGCACAGGAGTAGGAAGCAGCCCAATATGAAGCCATTCACTCGCCATGCCCCTTGCAGTACGATTTCAGTAAGAGAGAGAGTGTGAACAGTGCAGCTGCTTGTGTCCGATGCAAGTGGCTCTGAGGGGGACGCAGCAGGGGAGGTGGTCAGAAGCACCAGCAACTATGAGGTTGGGAGGGTGGCCAGCGACACCAGCAGCTCTCTGGGGTGGGACTGTCAGCAGTGGCAGCTCTGAAGGGGGGCAGCAGCACAGGTGGCTCTGAGGGAGGATCAGCAGCTCCACCAGGGTCAATGACAGGGGATGCTCCTTCCAATATCCTCAGTAAGCCAGAGTAAGACTTGGAAAGCCAAGAGAGGCTATTGGAGCAGTAGAGCGAGGCTTGAAATACACAGAGGCTGATAGCGCTAGAGGCCTTTAGCGCTGAACTAGTGCTCACATTTACTAGTGCTCAATGCTCAAAGCAGACGAGCACGTGAGCCAATAGGTTCACCGGTTCACAGCACAATGAATATGCAAATGTATTCAACAGGATAAGTACATAAGTAATGCCATACTGGGAAAAGACCAAAGGTCCATCGAGCCTAGCATCCTGTCCCTGACAGCGGCCAATCCAGGTCAAGGGCACCTGGCAAGCTACCCAAAAGTACAAACATTTTATACAAGTTATTCCCGAAATTGTGGATTTTTCCCAAGTCCATTTAGTAGCGGTCTATGGAATTGACCTTTAGGAAACCGTCAAACCCCTTTTTAAACTCTGCCAAGCTAACCGCCTTCACTACGATCTCCGGCAACAAATTCCAGAGTTTAATTACACGCTGGGTGAAGAAAATTTTTCTATTTGTTTTAAATTTACTACACTGTAGTTTCATCGCATGCCCCCTAGTCGCGTGAGCAGACGCTTCACATCCACCTGTTCCACTCCACTCATTATTTTATATAACTCTATCATGTCTCCCCTCAGCCATCTCTTCTCCAAGCTGAAAAGCCCTAGCCTCCTTTCTTCATAGGGAAGTCTTCCCAGCCCCGCTATCATTTTTGTCGCCCTTCGCTGCACCTTTTCCAGTTCTACTATATCTTTCTTGAGATTCCTGCAACCAGAATTGAAGACAATACTCAAGGTGCAGTCGCACCATGGAGCGATACAACGGCATTATAACATCCTCACATCTGTTCTCCATACCTTTCCTAATAATACCTAACATTCTATTCGCTTTCCTAGCCGCAGCAGCACACTGAGCAGAAGGTTTCAACGATGACACCCAGATCCCTTTCTTGGTCCGTAACTCCTAACGTGGAACCTTGCATGACGTAGCTATAATTCGAGTTCTTTTTTCCCATATGCATCACCTTGCATTTGTTCACATTAAACGTCATCTGCCATTTAGCTACCCAGTCTCGTAAGGTCCTTCTGTAATTTTTCATAATCCTCTCATGAGTTAACGACTTTGAATAACTTTGTGTCATCAGCAAATTTAATTACCTCGCTAGGTACTCCCATCTCTAAATCATTTAAGCAGCGGTTCTAGCACTGACCCCTAAGGAACCCCACTAACTACCCTTCTCCATTGTGAATACTGCCCATTTAACCCCACTCTCTGTTTCCTATCCTTAAACCACTTTTTAATCCACAATAGGACATTTTGTCCTATCCCATGATCCTCCAATTTCCTCTGTAGCCTTTCATGAGGTACCTTATCAAACGCCTTTTGAAAATCCAGATACACAATATCAACCGGCTCCCCTTTGTCCACCTGTTTGTTTACTCCTTCAAAGAATTGAAGTAAATTGGTAAGGCAAGATTTCCCCACACTAAAGCCGTAATGACTTGGTCTCAGTAATCCATGTCCTTGGATGTGCTCTGTAATTTGGTTATAATAATAGCCTCTACCATTTTCCCCGGCACGGACGTCAGACTCGGATGCTGATAAGGTCACTTGGAGGGGCATAATCGAACGGGGGACAACCATCTCTAAGGGCGCCCATCTCTAAGGACGTCCCGTCGAAGGGGCGGGGAAACCCGTATTATGGAAACAAGATGGGCATCCATCTATCGTTTCAATAATACGGTTGGGGACGCCCAAATCTCAACATTTAGGTCGACCTTAGAGATGGTCAACCTAAATGTTGAGATGTTCGACCTTAGAGATGGTCGTCCCCAGTTTTCGACGATAATGGAAACTAAGGATGCCTATCTCAAAAACGACCAAATCCAAGCCCTTTGGTCGTGGGAGGAGCCAGAATTCGTAGTGCACTGGTCCCCCTCACATGCCAGGACACCAACCGGGCACCCTAGGGGGCACTGCAGTGGACTTCAGAAATTGCTCCCAGGTGCATAGCTCCCTTAACCTTTGGTGCTGAGCCCCCCAAACCCCCCTTCTTTTTTTCCATTATTGGCCGAAGACGCCCATCTCTTAAGCACGCCCCAGTCCCGCCTTCGCTACACCTCCGACACGCCTCCATGAACTTTGGTCGTCCCCGCCATAGGCGGTCGGTGGCCCAACTGTTCGGGGAGGCTAAAGGGGGTGGGGTTAGGGGTGGGGGCAGGGTTTACATCCATAACTGTCTGACAACACACAGAAAAAAATAAGTACAAATAAAATAATCACAATTAATACCTTTTATTAAATTTAGATATTAGATATGTATCATATGTCAAAGAATAAAGTGGTTGCTCAAAGCATATACTAACCACAATCGCTGAACTGCAAAATACTATGCACAACTTTGTGCAAAAACACACTCAGAACCTTACAGTACTGAAAAGAGACAAGCTTTCTATTGTCTCCATAATTTATGTACCAATTCTATTAATTCCTGAGTTTAGCAGCTAAAAAGGTGGTAATTTAATTGCTCAGAAAGCTTGCTGGAAGCAGTACAGAATGTGAGAATCTGTGGCAGTGGAAAAATAAGACAAGTTTGGTGTATGTATGGGGGCAACAGAGATAAATATAGTGGGTGTGTTTGGAGTGGGGGGATCAGCAGATAGATACTGGTATACTGAGTGTTTGTGAGGGGTGCATGCTGGCTGTGTGCTGGAAAAATCTGAACATGGTGCCTCTGTGTGTATGTGGGAGGGGAGGGGTACTGCAAAGAGGAACATGCTGCCTGTGTGGCTTTATTCATGGGTCACGTATAAGGCATCTCTACTTAAACGCTCTAGCTGCAGAAGCTGCTCAAAACCGTAGCTCCTCAGTATTCCAGGCTACGAGTCTCATTTTCGAACATATCCCAACATAAACTGGATTTTAAAAAATAAAGTGCATTGACTTCCACTGGTTCATCCGCTTGAAATCCAGAGATCGAAAGTGAAAGGTGTGTCTGTGTATTCTTAGATTTAATTATCAAGATAACAGAATAGGTAAAAGAAAACAAAAACACCTTATATCTGCAAGAGAACTAGCTGTTGCTGGTCATCGTCAGAAGAGCAGATTATTAACAAAAAAAAGTCAAATTTCAGTTCCTACTCACGCCAGCATCGTATTACAGCTTGCTTCGGCCTGACTGCATGACGTGCCCCGCCTCCTCTGACCAAACTGCTTCCGCGAGGGCTGGACGAATCAGAAGGAAGGCTGGTCAAAGGAGGCGGGGCATGTCATGCAGTCAGGCCGAAGCCCCGAAGCAAGTTGTAATATGATGCTGGCATGCCGCTACCGGCGGCAGCGATGGGCGATCATCTGAATCACTCTGGAGAGAGTGAGAGGGATAGAGATGCTGCATCGGGGGGGGGGGGGGGGGGGGTGAGAGATGGGCCGGTGATCTAATCAAATTATAGGGACTGCAGGGAGGGAGTGCGAGAGATAAACGGTGCATCGGGGGTGGGGGGGATGAGAGAGAGAGACGCTTGGGGCTTGCGGCTGGGGAGGCTTAGCCTCCCCAAGCCTCTTATACCGGGCGCCTATGGTCCCCGCGATGGACTGCAGTTGAGAGCGCCCAAAATCGGCTTTCGATTATGCCGATTTGGGTGACCCTGAGAGAAGGACGCCCATCTCCCGATTTGTGTCGGAAGATGGGCGCCCTTCTCTTTCGAAAATGCCCCTGTTGGTGTCCTTTTGAATACCTCACTGAAATTTAAACCTCAAATTCAAGCAGTGGTTGAGAACTCTTATTTTTGACTACAACTGTTGAGCAAGCTTAAATCTTTGCTACCTAAGATTGATTTTCAGAAGAGCGTTTTGAACTATTGAAATATTGTGCATCTAGGTCTGCCCAATTCTTATTTGCAGGCATTGCAGATGGTCCAGAACTCAGTTGCTCGATTGGTGATTTTTAGATTAAGAAACATCCACATTTTGCTATAATACTTAACATAAGAAAAAAAAAATCAAAAGAAATGCAACCGCTTTAATACAAAAATTGTTATTACTGTTCTACACTTATGATCTTTTTGACTATATATTTAGCATATGTGAAGAAGCCAGGACTTGAATGCTACAAACTGCTTAGATTTTCATGAATATGTAGGAGTTAAAATATTAAACAATGAATCTCTATGGAATTAATCTGCATATGCCTGGAACAACTTGGATAAAATAGTGTGGCCTTTACACCACCTTTGTGCTGGAGTTGTCTACTTTGATTTATCTAGCGCTTTTCAAACTACACATTTAAAATGGTATATATCTTTGAATCTCACAGGAGAGAAGAGCTGTCGTCAGCACTCTGAGCCTCTACTGCGAGGAGCGTAAGAATCTAAGCTGTAAATCGAACCCAGATCTCATCTGGTAAAGCAGATATCTACCAATATGTGCAAATGCTCTGTGTGAAGTATCAGTTGATCTGCATTTTGCTGCTTTGATGATTAACAGGTTAATGCACAGGCCTTACCAGTGGTTCTATGGCTGTGCGGTGCCCAGCTTCAGGTCTTCTGCTTCCTGCATGGTTGAGGATGGAGAGGGGATAGGGTTGCTGCAGATATGGAGTTCAGAGCTCAAAAAGGGGGAAGGGAGTTATTGTCACCACTCAAAGGTCAACGAAGGGCGGTATATTAAATAGAGATAACTCAAAACTAACCTAAGAATAAGCCCACAGCCATCACTTATTAACCAAACTAGGGACAATGTGTGGTAATGGGCAAACCTAAAATAGTGGGAAAACTCCCCAGATAGTGGTGAATAAAGGCTCATGATACCAGAATTCCAGTGCCGGTTCTGACTAAGCTGAAAATCCAAAGGATAAACATTCCACCTGTAAAATAATCCAACCTGCATCCTCCCAAAAAACACGTTAAAAGTACAATGATTGAAAAGTTAAATGCTGATGCAACTTTCATAGCTTACCTTTTCTGATCAACCCATATGAAAAAATAACTGAAAGGTTCCACATACCCTCATCCATTCTTTAATACTAGGATATATAATGGTGTCTTTATTACATATGATTAAACAAATGTTTTACACTAGCAAATAACATTCATGGTACCTTCTTTCTGCTGAGTCATAACTGGTGTTTGGGTCTCCTTCGTATATGTAACAATTTCTCGAGGAGGGAAATCCACTTGTGTTATTTTGGCCATCCCAAGCTTAATCAGACCACGTCTACATAAAATGAAAAATGAAACGTCAGTTCTTAAAATCAATTTAGATAATTTAATACCTTCATCTACTTCAAAAAAGTAACAAAAACTCCTCTCTCTTTCATACAATGCATCATCCCACAGCGCTCATACAGAAAGGACAAATGTGATAAAGTTTGGAACTGTGTGCTGTTAACATAATGAAGTGCCATAATCTTTTGTGTTCTGAAACTATTTTTGAAGTTACCCATATATACGAGCAAAATTTTATTTTAACTCCCCATTAAGAAAACAGAAAACCAAGGCACTACTTCCCCCTGCAACATGCGCAGCTGATTCTGACAGTTTAGGTTTTTAAAAAACATATATTCCAACAAGCTATGATGCTATCAATCATAAAACAGCTGGCTCAATTGCTCTGTGTCAACTTAGTAGTGAATATTCAGCCAGCAGTACTCAGTGATTTTTCTTTTGCAGCCACTGACTTTATGCCTAGATATTCAATGCTGAGCCATGTCTGGGCACCAGCATAAAATATCCAGGTATGTACAGATGGCCAGCATGTAATTGGTTAAGTTAAACCAGTCAAACTGAATAAGAACATAACATATGAAAATAAGTATTGCCATACTGGGACAGACCGAAGGTCCATGAAGCCCAGTATCCTGTTTCCAACAGTGGTAAATCTAGGTTACAAGTACCTGACAAGATCCCAAAACAGTATAATACATTTTATACTGCTTATCCTAGAAATAAGCAGTGGATTTTACCAAGTCCATCTTAATAATGGGTTATGGACTTTTTTTTAGGAAACTATCCAAATCTTTTTAAAACCCTGCTAAGCTAACTGCTTTTACTACATTCTGTGGCATAGCTGGTTTCGGCTTAGGCAGTTAGAGGTGATATTCAGTGACACCACTCAGTTAAGTGCTGCTGAATATCAGCAAGTAGCTCTGCAAAGGCAATTTAACCGAGCAGGAGAGGCTTGTTTTGAATAGCGACCCCTTAATGTTTAGTAAGTTGGGGATAAGAGTACCTGGGACTTGTTTTTAAAGAATTAGTAGCCCTTCCTTCAAGAAAAATCTGTTATCATTCCAAACAGATTTTAATCAAGGTTAAGTACATATCTACTCAGAACAGCAAATGAAAGATGACACAGTCATCAAATGCACTGTACCTAAGTAGCATAAAATCATGTATTGGTAGACTTATAAGAAATGGGCCATTTTATCTGCTGGATAAGATTCAGGAATTTCCAGAAAATTTTGAGAAATCAGTAGAAGGTGCTCCTGCAATATGCACTTTGAATCCTCTCTCTCCAGCTAGGACCTATGCTTCCTATCTCCTCTGGAAAACCTAAATGTCATATTGTTCACTATAGGGCTCATTCACACATAATGCACAATGAATGGCTAAAGTAAAATGAATTATTTGAAGACCAAAATTGTCACACTGTGGTGCTAATACAGTGTCAAAACTTTAACGTGACTGTTTTAATTAAAAATTGTGTGGTCTACCTCTAACCCAAGAAAGAAGACAAACACAGAAACATACACAGGAAACTGCTATTGTCCTTTACCAAAACAGACAAGTCAGAATGAGTGGTTATAATGTGAGAACTTAAGCTGATTTGGGAGACAAAGTGAATCCATGTTTTAATATTCCTTTAGTCTGGGAGAACCATCTGTATCTCTAAGGCTGTAAGCATAAAGCAAACATATTTGTGTGTGTGTGTGTATAAATATATATATAAGTAAACATATTTTTAAACTTTAGATTACAAACTATCAGCTATTCAATTTTTTTAATCCACTTTCTCTCCCATTTCAACAACTCATACAAACATAGTGAAGAAATCCACTCATACATGTTTAGTTATTTCTTATAAAAACACATACACACAAAAAGGTAATAAATCTATTCAATACCCCAGATCGGAATCAGAGTGGAGCTGAAGAACTGATGGATCAGTATCCCAATGAAGCGTCCTGATTGGTTGCAAAACAACCATGCAGCGTTAGCAAAAAAGGCCAGACATTAGTTAAACATTCCATGAACTGCTGTTATCATCAGTATGGTTAATTCAGTTTAGAAATTAAACCAATGTCGTGTTAGTCAAGACAAGATGACTCTGAAAACATTCAGTACATGCAGAAAGCAAAATCAGTGATGACTGCAAATGCAAACGGAGTTTAGAGCAATTAAGATCATTATCAGTCAGTGAAGAGATCAGAGAAATAGAAGAGGAGACAAGGGCAAAATGAATTCAACCATACTTAAAGCAGCAGTGCTAACATCACAATTCGATTGACAGTGGAAACCATTGTTTTGAGGCCCCTTTCTATTCTGTTTTTCACCTAATTCTTGCCATGATATTGCTACTTAAAGGTTGTGAAAGTATCTGCCATTTAGACACTTCACTAACATGTGAACTAGACTACTGTTAGGATAACCTTTCACTGAAAGTCATGCATTAGTATGACACAAACAGCAAAGAACTGATTTGGAGAAATGGATTTTAAGAGATAGATACAACCATAATAAAAAAAGATACGCCTTTTATTTCAAATAAAATGTGCACACACACATTTGGACAGAAGCAAGAACTAGAAGTAAGATCAAAATAATATTGTACACTCAACTGATTATTTTCAGAGAGACAGAATACTACTACTTTGCATAACTAGATTACAGGATTAATACATTGGTTGACAACATATTAGAAAACTGCCCAAAGCATTAAATATGTGCAGGAAATGGTCATATTGATACAGGAAATGAGTCAACATATAAACCTTTCGCAAAGGAAATAATATGCATTTCCACTGGGACAAGGAACAGCTCAAGTTTCCAAGATGTGACACGGCTGTAATTATGGGTTAAGCACAGCCCTGGGCTCCTATATGTCATGATAGGAAATGTGCTAACCTCACAATGCAACATAAATATCCTAACAACAAATGTACCAGATTCCAAAAGTATTTCTTTTAAGTTGCAGAAAATGCATGCTAAGAGCAGAACTGATCTGTCACATTTCCTTTTATTAAGCCATTAGTAAAGTATGTTACAATCTTGTTATCTCCTCTAACTTTCAGTACAGAGTAAGAAAGGTTCTTTAGAAAGCAGTGATAAGAACTTACAAAAACAAAATAAATCTCAAAGTATGTGCTTCTGCAGTGGTGTAGTAAGCATATGGTCTATTGAATATTGTGTATCTGTAAAACATCAGTTCATTCTGCTTCTAGGAAAGGAAGTGCCTGGAGCGCTGTCCAGTCATTCCTCACCATCAAACCACAGGCACTGGCATGTGCACACTACATATTCAGACTGGTTTTAAGAAATAAACCAGATGTGGAGTTCCATCCAAACACCACCGTGCATGTACTCTCATCATCTCTCCGGTAAACAAAGAGAAAGTACTATAAAGCTAAATGGAAGTTAACTGCAGCTGGAAAGGCAGTATCTTCAGTAGTTTGTCTCACATACATTCCCTGGTATAGAGATCAGGCTGCGTACATATCTGACATCTGTCACCTTAAACCTGAGGTGTCCAAAGTTAACTCTCTTCATCTGGCCCATTCAGTCAGTGAAGAAATCCTCTGGTTCCAGCCTGCTGTAAAGCCCTACTAGTTAAAGATGAGCTCTTTGGATCTCCTCACATATGAGCATAGCAAATGTTGGCTTGGTCCACCCCGTCTGCCCAACATGGTGACCAGAGTTGAATCTGCCACTCTGCACAGGTTCCACTTCTTCGTGATTAAACACTGGTATACTTTGTCTCTCCCTGCCAATTTTGGGGCACAGACTGTAGAAGTCTGCCAGGCACTGGTTCTATTTCCCAACTGCCCCTCTTCCTCAGTGAAAGCCTTAATGTGGTCCTGGGCCAAAAAGTTTGTCCACCCTAATTTCATTGTCATCACATTTGAATATAAAGTTCTTAGTTTTTAACAGCAAGTTACACAAATTTGTCCCTAAACAAAACACTGAAACAATGCAAGAATTTCTTTCCCCAAAGGAACTGTATATTTTGCAGAGGATTCATCATTTGTGAGTCTTCTGAATTCAACACTCCAACAGTCGTGAACCTGAAGGATATACATATATACCCCATGATAATCAGACTTCTAATTTACTGCCTGAGGTTTGATCCTGGAAAGGGCTATAAGGATTTCTCCCACAGGTCTACACTAAGATAGAGTTACCTATACACAGGAGTGTGTGAGCGGGGATAGGGGTGAGGAAAAGCGCGTCTTTCAGGCTACAGATCATTTCTGATGAGCTTAAGTTATTAAGACGAGCATTTAACACCTTGCTGAGGAAACAATACTAACAGTTTAATGAATTAAACCTTGGCCAAATCAATCATGTGATTAATGCTTTTCACCTGTAACATATGCAATGGATTAAATTCAAACTCGAAATTCAATGCTGCGCCATGTCCAGGCCCTGGCACTGAATTTCCAGGTTTGCAGAGCCAGCTAGCACATAGCCAGTTAAAGTGTGATACTCAGCACTTAACCGGCAATGGGTTACCACAAAGATAGGACTTTTATGTGGTCAATCTTGCCAGTTAAGTTCTGAATTTCAGCACTTAACCAGCCAAGTACTGACTCCACCCCACCCAAGAACACCCACAATATAGCTGGTTTTGAGTTGGCCACTAACCAGTAAAATGACACTGAAAATGACTGGCTAGCCTCAACAGGAGATTTAACTGGTCAGGAGCTATTTCTGACCAGTTAAATCCAATTAAATATCAACCCCCTTCATTCTATCAAACTGAAAAAGCTGTTACATTATGCACAGCTGTAAAATACTATTTAAAATTCAGCTTATCAATTATTTTCCAATATTTATTTAATCCAATATAAGAACTCTGATAGTGAAATGTCTGCTGACAGTTTGGATTTTTTCAGAAGTTTTGGAGAAACAGGGCAAAGCCCAAGTTTAAGGGAGAAGTGCAACTACACAGATTTTTTTTATATTGTTCTATTTAGGAGATGCAAAGGGTAATTTTAATTTTATAGTGGTGAAAATGTTATATTTCAACATCTAAACGGAAAATGAAGAACATATGAGAAAATGATGCAGAAGTAATTATTCAGGATAAACATCATTCCCTATTTACTCATTCCACTCTACACATTAAGACCTCTCCTCTCATCTGTCTTCCTCCAACTGAAGAGTCCCCTTTATAAAATTTTCAATGTCCTTCTCTAAACCTTTTCTAGTTTCACTCTGTTTTTGTTTTTTTATATACAGTGGTGGAAATAAGTATTTGATCCCTTGCTGATTTTGTAAGTTTGCCCACTGACAAAGACATGAGCAGCCCATAATTGAAGGGTAGGTTATTGGTAACAGTGAGAGATAGCACATCACAAATTAAATCTGGAAAATCACATTGTGGAAAGTATATGAATTTATTTGCATTCTGCAGAGGGAAATAAGTATTTGATCCCCCACCAACCAGTAAGAGATCTGGCCCCTACAGACCAGGTAGATGCTCCAAATCAACTCGTTACCTGCATGACAGACAGCTGTCGGCAATGGTCACCTGTATGAAAGACACCTGTCCACAGACTCAGTGAATCAGTCAGACTCTAACCTCTACAAAATGGCCAAGAGCAAGGAGCTGTCTAAGGATGTCAGGGACAAGATCATACACCTGCACAAGGCTGGAATGGGCTACAAAACCATCAGTAAGACGCTGGGCGAGAAGGAGACAACTGTTGGTGCCATAGTAAGAAAATGGAAGAAGTACAAAATGACTGTCAATCGACAAAGATCTGGGGCTCCACGCAAAATCTCACCTCGTGGGGTATCCTTGATCATGAGGAAGGTTAGAAATCAGCCTACAACTACAAGGGGGGAACTTGTCAATGATCTCAAGGCAGCTGGGACCACTGTCACCACGAAAACCATTGGTAACACATTACGACATAACGGATTGCAATCCTGCAGTGCCCGCAAGGTCCCCCTGCTCCGGAAGGCACATGTGACGGCCCGTCTGAAGTTTGCCAGTGAACACCTGGATGATGCCGAGAGTGATTGGGAGAAGGTGCTGTGGTCAGATGAGACAAAAATTGAGCTCTTTGGCATGAACTCAACTCGCCGTGTTTGGAGGAAGAGAAATGCTGCCTATGACCCAAAGAACACCGTCCCCACTGTCAAGCATGGAGGTGGAAATGTTATGTTTTGGGGGTGTTTCTCTGCTAAGGGCACAGGACTACTTCACCGCATCAATGGGAGAATGGATGGGGCCATGTACCGTACAATTCTGAGTGACAACCTCCTTCCCTCCGCCAGGGCCTTAAAAATGGGTCGTGGCTGGGTCTTCCAGCACGACAATGACCCAAAACATACAGCCAAGGCAACAAAGGAGTGGCTCAGGAAGAAGCACATTAGGGTCATGGAGTGGCCTAGCCAGTCACCAGACCTTAATCCCATTGAAAACTTATGGAGGGAGCTGAAGCTGCGAGTTGCCAAGCGACAGCCCAGAACTCTTAATGATTTAGAGATGATCTGCAAAGAGGAGTGGACCAAAATTCCTCCTGACATGTGTGCAAACCTCATCATCAACTACAGAAGACGTCTGACCGCTGTGCTTGCCAACAAGGGTTTTGCCACCAAGTATTAGGTCTTGTTTGCCAGAGGGATTAAATACTTATTTCCCTCTGCAGAATGCAAATAAATTCATATACTTTCCACAATGTGATTTTCCGGATTTAATTTGTGATGTGCTATCTCTCACTGTTACCAATAACCTACCCTTCAATTATGGGCTGCTCATGTCTTTGTCAGTGGGCAAACTTACAAAATCAGCAAGGGATCAAATACTTATTTCCACCACTGTATATATATAAGGTAAATCAGAACTGTACACAAGATATGCGTCACAGCATTCAGGCCCAGATGCACTAAACTTTAATGACCCTTTAACAACCCTTTAATGAAGAATTTTTGAACCGTGGCATGCATTAAAGGCCATTTTCTGACCACGGTAGCAGAAAACGAAAACAGAATGCAGATGAGCAAATTGTGTAGAAACCCCATTGAAACGAGATGCATCAAAGTTTTCAGACTACCCTAACGTAGGAAAACTGCCGGAAAGCTAACGACAGGTCTGTACCTGTCATTAGGGCTATCCGACTAAAAACTTTAATGTAAAAAACAAAAAAGAAAGTGAGGGGGGCAAAAACGCGTGTCAGGTGCGTCTTTTATTGGCGCCCAAGGTCGCTGCTGCTCCCCGCTCCCCCTGCATCACTATAAAAGTGAATAAAAAAAAAAGGTTCGGGAGGGGGCAAAGGCGCTCGTCAGGAGCGTCCTTTATGGACGGCCTTGCCCCCCCCCCCCCAACCGCCTGTGGTCACCGCTGCTGCTCCCCACTTCCTCCCCCAGCATTAAATAAAAACAGAAAACAAAACTCAAAGCTTTAGGAGCCCTGGCCCCCACTCCCTTCCTGTCTCTAAACTCTTTCTCCACACAGCTCCGCCTCCCTCTGCCCCCGTGCCCTGCCCCCCCCTGAGATCTTCGCCGTCGCTCCCCCCTCCACCGGGCCCCCTGCCCACATTACCGGCCCATGCAGCACCTCTCACCTCTGTATGAAGGCGCTGCACGGGCAAGAAGACCATCAGATCGCTGCAGTCTTCAGGACGTCTCTCTCCTTCTCTGACCTGGCCCCGCCCCCATCTGACGTAAGAAACCTACGTCAGACGGGGGTGGGCCCAGGTCAGGGAAGACGAAGGAGAGAGACATCCTGAAGACTGCAGCGATCTGATGGTCTTCTTGCCCGTGCAGCGCCTTCATACAGAGGTGAGAGGCGCTGCACGGGCCTGGTGGAGGGGGGGAGCGGTGGCGACGACCTCGGGGGGGGGGGAGCACGGGGCGGAGGGAGGCGGAGCTGTGTGGAGAAAGAGTTTAGAGACAGGAAGGGAGGGGGGCCAGGGCTTCTAAAGCTTTGAGTTTTGTTTTCTGTTTTTATTTAATGCTGGGGGAGGAAGTGGGGAGCAGCAGCGGCGAACACGGGCGGGGGGGCAAGGCCGTCCATACAGGACGCTCCTGACGAGCGCCTTTGCCCCCTCCCGATCCACGTGTTTGTGTTTTGTTTTGTTTTTTGGGGGGGGGGGGGGGGGGTTGACGTTTGTGGCATGCGCAGAGCAGCCAGCATAACGCTTGGCTGCTCTGCGCATTGTTTAGGGGCCGATTACCGACGGGGATTCCACCAGATTGATGCATTGTACTTTACAATACCGCACCGAACATGTGCGACTTGTTTTTTTGCTGCATTGTTCGTTTTTTAAAATTCGGTAACAGCTTTTACGTTTTTGCTTTTGTTACGTTTGGTTGATGCATCTGGGCCTCAGTCGGTACAAACTTAACCCCTGAGCTGAGACAGTAAGATCAGGCTTCAGAAAATATGAACCTTCTGCCTGCATAGGCCACCTTCCCTCCCCCCTTCCCCTCAATTTGGGCCTTCAAATCAGAACTAATTTAATTTTCAAATGTTTCTGGCTGCTTATATTATCTGTCTCTTTGCATTAATTGCTTAAAAAAAAAAAAGATAATATCAGACCCAGGCGGGCAGTCAGGGTGCCTTCTATGAGGGCCTTGGAGAGCAGCTGTTAGGATTGGGAGAAGGGAAGTAGATAGTAGAAGATTTTAAATTTGGCACCTCCTCATACCTGGATACCATCTCTGGGCCATTAGGGAGATGGGCAGATCAGAGGAAATTGAAGGAGCTAGTGGATAGTTAGTGGATTTGTAGTAGTTTATGGCCCCTGCAAGGAGAGATCATACTATTTTCTTGCATTCCCATGGTTTATACTCTAGGATAGATTTTTTTTTTCTGCTGGATAAGATGCTGATTCCAGAGAATAATGGGGTGGTAACTGAATCAATTATCTGGCCAGACCACAATCCTGTGAGACTGAACCTGGAGGGGAGGGGAGGGGAGGCAGGAGATGGTGGGAGAAAGTTTTGGAGGCGGATTACTTTGAGACTAATGACAAGGAAAAGTTATGTTATCCGCTATTGTAGGATGCTTTTAAGGCTGTCATGAGGGCCGAATTCTGATATGGGCTGCAGGTAACAAGATGGGTAGGAGTCATGAAATACAGGCTCTCCAAAATGGCATAGGGATGTGGAAAGGACAGGATAAACACAGACAGACAAAGCAGGTGGAGGCCAGGAATAAATTTTGGGTGCTGATGATGGATAATATCCACTATGCAAGCAGGAATATTTAGAGAAAGGCAAATCAGGCAATAGGTGAGGGAACTTCTGCTGCCATTGGATATACAAGCATGTTTTGCAAAATAATATAAAAGCTTGACCATAGCAAAACCCAGCCAACAAAAGAGAACATATCTGGGGAAGTCCTCATGCCTACCTTATTAAGAGAGGAACAGGAGAGCTTGGAGGCTCTGTGATGTCCTCCTAGACTGTATTGCTTTCCATAAATCAAACACAGCAATTCATTATAATAATAATAAAAAAATCTCAAAGTCCAATTCCAATCCGATTTCATTATAAATGAAGCTTGTATTGTGGTCTTTACTTCTTCATCCAGACAGGGCTGGCTTAATCATTAGGCAGACTAGGTAGTAAAAGCAAAGTAGTAGCTCCTGCCAGTCACACTAACTCACAGAAAACGGTAGCACACACTTGTACCATTTACCTGGACTGAAAAATTGCCCTCATGGAGGGTAAATTTATAAAAGGTGCCTGTTTTTATGTCTACTTAATTAAGGCCCAATCAAAATATAGTACTCCCAAAACAATTTATTCTAAAAATAGACATTAAAAATTGAAAATTAATCATTTTAAATTTTTATGGACCATCATAAGAGGGTTACCACAGCAATATGTTGCACAAATGGACATTCTAAATGTAATCCACAGTCATTCACAGTTCATTTCACTGACACTAGGGTTATTGCTTCAGGTTTATTTAGATTCTGCCTTTTTGGTGGGGGGGGGGGGTTCTTTATTCATTTGGGGGCTGTACTAATTAAACTAGTTGGTAGCAAAAGGCTTTATCATCTTCTATAGGACAACTTATGACCTCCTCAATCCTTTCATTCCTCACAGAGTCCCCTAATCACAGGGTATTCACCAGAGCTATGGAAAATTCCAAACCCTCAAAACAGGTCATTTGTTTCAAAATTCAACTCAGCAGTTGAAGAACAGGTGATTCAATCCCTCCAGCTGATGACCTGATGATTCAGTCCATGGGTCGTGAACTACTGCACGAGACAGCACTCAGCTATCAAAGCTTCAGAAAAAAAAACAACTTCATGTTGCAGCCACATCGACACTCATGCCAGCCTTGAAAAAATGTCACCCAGAGAATTGGTATCAATCCTGCATGTCATGAATCAATCCATAGACACTCATTGAAGGGATAAAGATGAAACTTCATTTTGCCTCTCTTTTCATCATGAGGTCTAAGTTGTTGGGGCGGGGGGAGAGAGAGAGAGAGAGAGACAGCATTCAGAGACAGCCTGGGGCTTTAGAGTACAGCTGCTGTTGGTCTGGTGCCATCTTACCGAGTGGAGGAGTACAGCCTAATGGTTAGTGCAGTGGACTTTGATCCTGGGGAACTGGGTTCGATTCCCACTGCAGCTCCTTGTGACTGTGGGCAAGTCACTCAACCCTCTATTGCCCCAGGTACAAAATAAGTACCTGTATATATGTAAACCGCTTTGAATGTAGTTGTAAAATACTACAGAAAGGCGATATATCAAGTCCCATTTCCATTCCCCAATGGTGTTGTCTGATTCGCGATTCATTTTTGGCCAATCATTTCCATTCAGTCACCAGATGTGCCGCATACTGCGCACTCCCCTCCTTTCCGAGAAACCCAGGTGCCTTCCCCTAGGGGCCCACCCCCTCCACAGCGTCCCTCTCTCCCACGTCTTAAGAGCATTTGGGATCTGCTCTCAGATGTGCGTGTGGCAGACGCAGTTAGGTGATGGGCAGCTTTCTGGTATCCCACCGTCCTGTGCTTGGATATACACGAGGCCTATTTTGTACCCTGCTATGTTAATCACCTTGATCATGTCCTCTGGCAACAGATTCCACAGCTTAATTATACATTTATTTATTTATGGTTCATTTATACATGGGAAAAAAACCCAAAATGAAACTTTTTCGCCCCCTCCACAGCACCAAAACAGTACTAACTACTCTCCTGGCCAAATTCAAGCAGGAAATAGCAACAGGTAAAAGCATACTTCTCCTCAAATTCAACATGTCTAGTGCATTCCACATGGTAAACCATAATATACTATTAAGACTCCTAGATTACTTCGGGATTGGTGGAAACATATTCAGTTGGATCAAGGGTTTCCTAACCACCAGAACATAAAGCAGATTGCGGAGTACCTCAAGGATCACCACTATCACCGATCCTCTTCAACTTAATGATGACCCCACTAGCAAAGTCTCTATCTACTCAAGGTTTCAACCCATTCATCTATGCAGAAGACGTTACAATATACATTCCTTTCAAACATGACCTGACAGAAATCACCAATGAAATCACGCTCAGTATGAATACCATGAACTCATGGGCAAATGCATTCCAACTAAAACTCAACACAGATAAAACACATTGCCTCATCCTCTCATCCCAACACAACACGAACAAACCCACAAATTTAAATACCCCAGATCACACCCTCCCTATCTCAGATAGCCTGAAAATCCTCGGGGTTACAATTGACCGTAACCTACACTCGAGAGCCAAGTGAACTCTACAACCAAGAAAATGTTCCACTCAATGTGGAAACTCAAACGCATGAAACCATTCTTCCCGAAGGAAACATTCCGCAACCTGATACAATCAATGGTACTAAGCCATGCTGACTACTGCAACGGAATCTATGTGGGATGTAAACAGCAGCTCATAACTTCAGACCGCTGAAAACACAGCAGCCAGACTTATATTTGGAAAAACGCGATTCGAAAGCGCCAAACCCCTCCAAGAAAAATTGCACTGGCTCCCAATCAAAGAACGTATTGCTTTCAAGATCTGCACCCTCGTCCATAAAGCCCCGGGATACATGACCGACCTCATAGACCCACCAACCAGAAACACAGTCGTATCAACACGTACATACTTAAATCTCCACTACCCTAGCAGTAAAGGACTCAAATACAAATCAACTTATGCATCCAGCTTCTCCTACATAAGGATACAACTGTGGAATGCACTACCAAAAGCTGTGAAAACAACGTATGACCATCTCAACTTCCGGAAATTACTAAAGACCAACCTGTTCAAAAAGGCATACCCTACCAACCCAACTTAAGTGTCTGAACCCTGCAACACAATGTAACTAAAGCTCGTAATGAACATTATGTAACTCTTCTTCTCTACGATTCCCAATGTGTCTGTAACATACGAACCTTATTAGACTATAACATCACTTTGTATTTGCTTCTCTACTGGAGTTGGCAAACGCCTTCACGGTACTATGTAAGCCACACTGAGCCTGCAAATAGGTGGGAAAATGTAGGATACAAATGCAACAAATAAAAATAAATAAATAAATATGGGAGGGGTGCTAGATGTAGTGTACTTAGATTTTAGCAAAGCCTTTGACACGGCTCTGCACAGGCAACTGATAAATAAACAGTGCCCTCGGTATGGGCTCTAAAGTGACTGGGTTAAAAACTGATTAAATGAAAAGAGACAGAGGGTAGCGCTAAATGGTGTTTGTTCCGAGAAAAAGGATGTTATCAGTTGTGTACCGCAGGGATCAGTCCTTGGCCCGGCTATTTTTAACATCTTTGCGAGTGATATTGTGGAACGACTGTCTGGTAAGGTTTGTCTCTGAGGACGATACCAAACTCTGTAATAGGGAACACACCCCGGAGGGTGTGGATAGCATAAGGAGGGATCTATCGAAGCTTGAATGGTCCAGAAACTGGCAACTAAGATGTAATGTTAAAAAATGCAGGGTTATGCATTTGGGTCACAAAAATCCAAGGGAACTGTATAGTATAGGGGGTGAAGTACTTCTGTGTACAACAGAAGAGTGGGACTTGGGGGTGATTGGATCTGATGATCTTAAGTTGGCCAAAAAGCCAGAAAAGGTGACGGTCAAAGCCAGAAGGACACTCAGGTGCAAAGGGAGAAGAATGGCCAGCAGGAAAAAAAAAAAAAAAAAAGAAGTGATAGTGCCTTTGTATAAGCCTCTGGTGAGGCTCCATTTAGAATACTGTGTGTAATTCTGGAGACCGCACTTACAAAAAGATATAAACAGGATGGAGCCAGTCCAGAGAGCAGCTACAAAATTGGTCAGTGGTCTCTGTCAAAAAGTATGGGAAAGAAAACGTAAGGGAGGACCAATCCAATATCAACACAGGGGTAAACAAACAGTATATTGAAAAACTTTTTTTTAAAAAGAGGAAACACCACAGATCTGCGTTTCAACGCCCAAGCACCTGCTTCAGGAGTCAACAATATCCAGGCAGTATAAAAACTGGCAGATGTGGCATGCACGTGTTACAGTGTCTTGATCTCCTGTAACTTGAACCCTTGCTTGCTACAACTGGCTGACTTTCACAAGGTAGGGGAGCATCAGAAAGATGCCAGGATAAGGCTGGAACACCCTGAAGCATAAAAATGGACAGACTCGGTGAACCAAGTCATCCTTTTCAAAATTTTGTAAGATCTGTATGATTCCAAAAGCACTTTTGTTGGCCAAACAAGAGATATCAAAAATAGGAAAAGTAAAAAGATATGTAGATTGCAAGTACACAAAGTACATACATTAAACAAAAAACACCAACAACTGACAACACTTCCTAATTTTGATTTTAAAGAATTATCAAAATTTCATTTCAGCTTAATACTGAATTATAAGATTATATATGGTTATTTGCTACTTACACCATACTATGGATTAAAGGGGCACATTGGTAATGAAAAAAAAGTGACTAAAATATGCTCTTCCTGAAAAAAATAAAACCTATATACCTATGTCACAAACATATCGCCACATTAGCTAGAAAGATACATTTAAGTATTGCCATATTAGGACAGACTGAAGGTCCATCGACCCAGTGGCCAATCCAGGTTACAAGTACTTGGCAAAATCCCAAAACAGTACAATACATTCTGTGCTGCTTATCCTAGAAATAAACAATTGTGCCTGTGCTCTGTCGAGCATCAAAATATAACAAAATATTTAAACACACATGAATACAAGTGTATTGCTTCTTCAGCTTATTGAAAGTGGAGTAGTCTCATATATAACACACGATAAAGATAAAGATTATTTGATTTTTCACCCAATGACTGGGTGTATTATCTGTGTGTATTGTCTAATCATTGACTTAACCTCCACCACCCTTTGCTAATCTTATACATGAAAATATATTTCTGTTTATCAATATGCTATCATCTAATTTTATGCAGCACTTAGCTTGAACAAGTTGGTGCTCTCCACTTTCAATAAGCTGAAGAAGCAATACACTTGTATTCATGTGTGTTTAAATATTTTGTTATATCCTAGAAATAAGCAGTGGATTTTCCCCAAGTCTATTTTAATAATGGCTTATGGACTTTTCTTTTAGTAAGCTATCCAAACCTTTTTTAAACCCGGCTAACTGCGTTTACTACATTCTTTGGCAACGAATTCCAGAGTTTAATTACACATTGAGTGAAGAAATATTTTCTCTGATTCGTTTTAAATTTACTACTTTGTGGCTTCATTGCATGCCCCTTACGCCTAGTATTTTTGGAAAGCGTAAACAAGCGATTCACATCTACCTATAGCATATACTAAGACTATTGCTACCAAAACAAACACAAACATAATCAAGTAATCTGTGAAACTATAGTCTACCCAAACAGTATTTTTATCAGTGTCTCCTGTGACTGAAGTTAGGCTGGCACACTGTTTTAATACTTGTGCTCCTACAATGTTCTGGAAAATATAAAATGCATACTATTATTATTATTAGCATTTGTATAGCGCTACCAGACGCACGCTGCGCTGAACACCTGACATAGAGAGACAGTCCCTGCACAATAGAGCTTACAATCTAAAAATAATACAGACAGACAAGACAATAAGGGGAGGGAAGTACTGGGTGAGAAGGAACAAGGGGGAGGCAAATAAGTAATGGCTAAGTGCCAAAAGCAGCAGTGAAAAGTTGGGTTTTCAGCATAGATTTGAAAACAGGTAGAGATGGAGCTAGACGTACAGGCTCAGGAAGTTTATTCCAGGCATAAGGAGCCGTGAGAGAAAAGGAACAAAGCCTGGAGTTAGCAGTGGAGGAGAAGGGGGATGACAAGAGAGATTTGTCCAGCGAGCGGAGGTCACGGGAAGGAATATAGGGAGAGATGAGAGTGGAGAGGTAATGGGGGGCAGCAGAATGGATGCATTTAAAGGTAAGTAATAGAAGTTTGAACTGTATACGGAAGCGGACAGGGAGCCAGTGAAGTGACTTGAGGAGTGGGCTAGTGTGGGTATAACATTTTGGCGGAAAATAAGCCGTGCTGCAGAATTTTGGACAGACTGGAGAGGAAAGAGATGACTGAGCGGAAGACCAGTAAGAAGTAAATTGCAATAATCCAAGCGAGAGGTGACAAGGGTGTGGATAAGGGTTTTGGCAGCGTATTCAGAAAGGAAGGGGCGAATTTTACTAATGTTGTAGATAAAGAAACGACAGGTTTTGGCGATCTGTTGAATTATGTGCAGAGAAGGAGAGAGAGGAATCAAAGATGACACCAAGATTACGAGCTGAGGATACAGGGAGGATGTGAGAGGCATTAACAGAGATAGAGAATGGGGGAAGAGGGGAGGTGGGTTTAGGGGGAAAAATGAGAAGTTCAGTTTTAGTCATGTTTAGCTTCAGATGGCGAAGAGACATCCAAGCCGCAATGTCAGATAAGCAGGATGAAGTTTTGTCCTGGATTAAGGTTGAAATTTCAGGGGTGGAGATGTAGATCTGAGAATCGTCCGCGTAAAGATGGTACTGAAAGCTGTGGGACGAAATCAGGGTACCAAGGGAAGAGGTATAGATGGAGAAGAGGAGGGGTCCAAGGACAGAACCCTGAGGCACACCAACTGTAAGCTGGATAGAAGTTGAAGAGGAACCACCAGAGTGAACACTGAAAGTGCGAACTGAGAGGTAGGAGGAGAACCAGGAAAGAACAGGACCCTGGAAATCCAATTGAGGAGCGCGTATCTAGGAGTATGGTGTGGTCAACAGTGTCGAAAGCACAGATAGGTCAAGAAGGATAAGGATAGAATAGAAACCTCTGGATTTAGCCAGTAGTAGGTCATTAGAGACTTTGGTAAGTGCAGTTTCAGTAGAGTGAAGAGGGCGGAAACCAGATTGGAGTGGGTCAAGAATAGGGTGAGAAGAAAGAAAGTCAAGACAACAGCGGTGAATGACGCGTTCAAGTAATTTGGAGAGGAAAGGGAGATGGGGCGATAGTTGGAGGGACAGGTAGGGTCAAGTGAAGGTTTTTTTAAGGAGTGGAGTGACAACAGCATGTTTGAAGGCCGTAGGGACAGTTGCAGTGGAGAGTGAAAGATTAAGGATGTGATGGATGACAGGAATGATAGTAGGAGAGATAGTGTCAAGTAGATAAGTGGGGATGGGATCAGAGGAACAGGTAGTACATTTAGAGGAGGAAAGAAGAAGAGCAGTTTCCTCAGTAGAAACGTCAGAGAAGGAGGAAAAAGAGGGAGAGGAAGGAGAGTAGGGGGTGAGAACTAAGGGAGGTGGGGGAGGGTTTGGATGAAAATTCAAGGTTAATCTTACGGATTTTATCGTGGAAGTGCTCAGCTAGGGTCTGAGGAGAAAGAGAAGGGGGAATTGGGGACGGAAGCACTTTGAGAAGAGAGTTCAGTGTGGTGAAGAGAAGTTGAGGGTTAGCACCAAGGGAATTTGTCAATTGGGTGAAGTAATCCTGTTTGGCCCGTGAAAGGGTAGACTGGAAGGAGTTCAGCATGAATTTGAAATGAATTAAGTCAGCAAGGGTGCGGGATTTAAGCCAAGAACGTTCAGCAGAGCGGGCACAGGAACGAAGGTAGCAGATTTTAGAGGTCAGCCAAGGCTGGGGTTTGGTACATCTCGTAGGACGGGGCATGGAAGGGGCAAGAGTGTCCAGAGCAGAGGAGAGGATAGTATTATAGGAAGAAACGGTTTCATTGACAGACTTAGACAGAGTGGTGGAAGAGAAAAGGTTAGAGACACAAGAGGACAGAGTAAGGGAGTCAATAGCTTGAAGATTCCTAGATGTGGGGGTAGAGATTGGGTGGGACTGGGGAGGAGGGTGATTAAGTGTGAAGGTTAATAGGTGATGGTCAGAAAGGGAGAGAACTGAGGAACAGAAGCTGGAGGGAAAGCAGTTAGAGGAGAGGATAAGGTCGTGACCATTTTGGTGGGTGGGTGCAGAGGAGCACAGCTGAAGATTGTGCACATATGTAAATATAGGGTCAATATTGAAACCAGGATGTATAGTGAAGATACTTACCTGTAGCAGGTATTCTCCGCAGGCCTTATATTCTAATAGATGGGTAATGTGGGTCCACGTTGCCAGTCCGGAGCTTGTAACAAGCTTAAAACAGGTCTTTGAATGCGAGTGCCTTCCTGCACACCGCAAGATCATGGGATCAGCAGTACAATATAAAGCATAATAAAAAGGAGACATCTCCAAGGGAAGGTGGAAGAGTGTGTGAGAATATAAGGCCTGCTGTCCTCAGAGAATACCTGCTACAGATAAATATCTTCACTTTCTTCAAGGACAAGCAGGCCTATAATTCTTACAGATGGGAATCCCTAGCTACCAGGCTCACAAAAAAACAACCATCAGTGGTCAAATGGACCTCGCAATGGGGAGAGCAAAAAAGTAATTAACCTGAAGCTATATACAATCTGAGTGAGAGTGTAGCCTGAAACAGAACAAAACGGGCCTAGGAAGGTGGAGTTGGAATCTAGATCCCAAACAAATTCTGCAGCACTGTCTAAACAGACTGTCGCATCAGGAATCCTGCTCAAGGCAGTAACGACAATGTATGGACTGAAGACCACGTTGCAGCCTTGCAAATTTCTTCAACAGAGGCTGACCTCAGATGGGCTACCAATGCAGCCATGGTTCTGACATTGTGAAGCCTGACATGACCCTCAAGGGTCAGTCCAGTCTGGGCATAAGTGAAAGAAATGCAATCTGCCAGCCAAGCGGAAATGGTGCGTTTCCCGATGGCTACCCTCATCCTATTGAGATCAAAAACAAAAGGTTGGGTGGTCTCTCTGTAGGGCCTAGTCCATTCCAAGTAAAGGCCAAGGCTCGCTTGCAGTCCAAGGTGTGTAGTGCACTTTCACCAGGATGGGCATGAGGTCGGGGGAAGAATGTTGGCAGACAATCGACTGGCTCGGATGGAACTCTGACACAACCTTAGGTAAGAACTTAGGGTGTGTGTGGAGGACTACTCTGTTATGATGAAACCGTATAAGGAGCATTCACCACTAAGGCCTGAACCTCACTGACTCTGCGAGCCACCACAAAATATGAACTTCCAGGTCAAGTACTTCAGATGACAGGAATCAAGTGCCCTGAAAATGACAGTTACAAATCAAGGTAAGATATACACAAAAACTAGCATATATGAGTTTGTCCTGTTGGGCAGACTGGATGGACCGTGCAGGTCTTTTTCTGCCGTCATCTACTATGTTACTATGTAAGTGGTTCAAAAGTAGCTTTCATCAGCTGAGTAAGAACGACACTGAGGTCTCATGGCACAGGTGGACGTCACCAGCAAACCACTCATGAAGTGAAAAACTAGAGGCTGTCCAGAGATGAGCTTAACCTCTACATGCTGATGATAAGAACTACTTGCACTGAGGTGAACCCTTACAGAGTTGATCTTGAAACCAGATTTGGAGAGGTGCAGATGGTATTCAAGCAGGGTCTGTGTAGGGCAGAAAATAGGATCTAGGTCTTGCTCTCGAACCAGATGGCAAACTTCCTCCATTTAAAACAGTAACACTGTCATTAAACACCTAGCCACCTGCCTGGGATGCATCCGTAGTCAGCACTTTTTTGGGCTGTGGAATTTAGAGTCAAACTGGATCAAATTGTCCACCAGAATAGGGACTGAACCAGCTCTGGCAGAACTCAGATCCATGGCCTGACACCATTAGGAAGCTAAGATCCACTGGGTAGTTCTTATGTGACGATGTGCTATGGGTGTCAGATGAACAGTAGAAGCCATGTGGCCCAACCACCTCAACATCTGCCAAGCATTGATCTGCTGAGCTGCTCAGACTTAAGTGGCGAGGGCAACAAGAGTGTCTGTCCACATCACAGGGATTAAAGCCTGAGCCGGCTGAGTGTCTAGCAGCGTTCCAATGATCTCCAATCACTGGAAAGGGAGCAAATGGGACTTGGGTAGTTTAAAACAAACCCTAGTAGCTCTAACATCTGAACAGTCCTCCAAATGGACTCTTGAGCACCGTCCCGTGATGTGCTCACCAGCCAGTCATTGAGATCGGGACTCCCTGTCTGCATAGCGACATGGAAACTACTGTAAGACACTTGGTGAAAACCATGGGAGCCAACGTGAGGCCAAAAGGCAACACACAATACTGGAAGTGACATATCACTAGCCAAAACTAAAGATACTACCTATGAGTTGGAAGTATCGGGATATAAGTATAAGCACCCTTTAAGTCCAGAGAGAACAGCCAATCGTTTTTCTGAAGCATGGGAAGCAGGGCTCTCAGGGAAAATATCCTGAACTTTTCTTTGACCAGGAATTTGTTCAGGCCCCTTAGGTCTAGGATGGGATGCATCCCTCCTGTTTTCATTTGCACAAGGAAGGACCTGGTATAGAATTCTCTCTCTCTGGTGGAATGGGTTTGACCGCACCAGACTTGAGAAGGGCAGAGATTTCCTCTGCAAGTACCTGCTTGTGCTGAGAGGTGACGTGATATGCTCTCGGTGGGCAATCTGGTGGTTTCAGTAGTCAATGCAGGGTGTAACGGAGACAGACTATTTGAAGAACCCACCGGTCGTAGGTTACAAGGGGCCACCTTTCTTGGTAAAACTTCAGCCGCTCCCAACCGGCAAGACGCCTGGACGGTCACTTTTACAACGGCTATGCTCTGCTGGAGCCAGTCAAAACAGGCACACACTGCAGACAAGAACGAGTACGCTGTGGATGAACCTGCTGAGGCTGGCAAGAAGGGGTGTACCTATGCCTCTGCGAGTAATAAGTATTCCTACTTGCCAAAAAATCTCCTAGAGACGGCAACAGGTGCAGAAGGTGGGAGAGAGAATAGATGGTAACACTGTGCTTCTTGATGGAGATCAGTGACCTCCTCCACTTCTGTCCAAAAGGATTATCACCCCAGCACGTGGCATTCACCAATCTCTGTTGGATCGCCAGGTCCAACTCAGAGACAGGCAGCCATGAGAGTCTGCGCATCGCTATATTCTGGGCAGAGATCCTAGAGTAGAGGCTGACAAATGCGCAAACCAATAGGGAGACAATATCAAAAACCAGTTTATTCAGAATATTCATATCAAGGACCCAACACAGTCCGTGTTTCGGCGCCAAAGCACCTGCCTCAGGGGTCACAATCAACTTTCTCTGAGAAGAAGCTGATAGGCTTGAATAATTCCTTTATGTATGCAAGTTAATCCACATGGTGTTTGCTGATCGGTTGGCTGTTCTTTTGTTCTCTCTGTGGATTAACTTGCATACATAAAGGAATTAATCAAGCCTATCAGCTTCTTCTCAGAGAAAGTTGATTGTGACCCCTGAGGCAGGCGCCGAAACACGGACGTGTCGGGTCCTTGATATGAATATTCTGAATAAACTGGGTTTTGATATTATCTCCCTATTGGTTTGCGCATTTGTCAGCCTCTACTTTTGCTGTTTTGCTTTGACTTTCCGTGGAGGCTTCTCCTGTCTTCTTGGATTTGCTCAGAGATCCTAGAGGCCACATCAAAAGTATCGTAGGCAGCCCTGGCCAAGAACATACGACACGCCTTCTGCTGCTTGGCCGGTGGGAGAGAATCTGCTAAATCAGACATACTGCGCACCAAGGACCGCAAGTACAGGCTTCTGTAGAGCTGGTACAATTGGACATGGGAAATAAGCATGGAGGCCTGATACATCTTCCGCCCAAAGGAATCCAGGGTCCTAGCTTCTCTGCCTAGGGCACCAAAACATAGTCTCTAGAACTTCTGGCCCTTTTGAGCACAGATTCTACCACCAGAGAATGATGAAGCAACTGGGGCCTATCAAACCCAAGGGAAGACTGAATCCACTACATGCAGTGGTGTGCTGGAGCAGGCTCTCACAGGCTCGCAAGAGCCGGTTGTTAAGTTTCTAAGAATTTTGGGAGCCAGTTGTTAAAGTAGGGCCCTCCATGGCTACTTTAACAACTGACTCCCAAAATGTGGGCTTGGGTCCCCTGCTGAATTATCTTTTATTTTGCTGGTGGGGATGCTGAGCCCTGCCAGCCAAGTAAATAGACTACTGCTGCTCCCCGCTCCTTGTTTCCAGCTCTGGGCAGCAGGCTGGGACTTCTCGCGCATGTAAGAGAAGTTCCAGCATGCTGCTCAGAGCAAGACGTTGGGAGTGGTGGCAGTCCATTTATTGGCTGCCAGCAAAGGTATGCCTAGCGTGCCCGCACGAAGGGAGGGAGGAGAGATAGGCAAGTGTTGTCCCCCCCCCCCCCGGCCACCCCTGGCCCTTCCAACTGCAGAGCTGGCTACGTCCGGAGAAAGAGCCTGTTAAAAATTTACCAGCACACCCCTGACTACATGGTATCAATCTTCTTGGGGAGGAGAGGGACTGACAGAGGGGACTGCCAGTTCTTCACCAGATGTCCCAAAAGATCTCATGAAGTGGGACCATCACAGCCTCTCTAGGAGGAGAGTCATAGTCCAGGACCTCGAACATTTTAGCCCTGGGCTCATCCTCCACTTCCAAAGGAATTGGGATGGCAGCCACCATCTCCTTTACAAAAAGGGGAAGGAAAGGCTCTCAGGTGACTTCCTCCTTTCCTGTGCAGGGGAGGGAAGGGAGCAGATGGGATGCCATAGGACTCTTCCTCCGAGAAGTACCGTGGAGCCTCTTCTGATTTCTATGTGCACTCTTCACTGGTGTCAGCCAAGATCTCCTTATGGGAGAGCTGAGTCCGAGCCCATCTCGACGAAGAGGTACATGACCCCAAGAGGGGTGTCAAGGTGTCGGCTCCAGCCTCGACTCTGGCGAACTTCCTCCACCGACGTTGAGGGTGTGCCAACATGGGTGGTAGTTTGACGAGACCGCAAGTGGCATCGGCATCAGAGAGCTCACTGCAGGACTGTAGCAAGAGGCATGTCTGGCACAGGCACCCCGGATACCATGGCACTCTGCAAGAACCCCGCCAACAGCTCAGGAAGCAAGGCTCAGAGGCGCTCATCGAGGGCCGACATCAGGAAAGCCTGAGGTGCCAATGTAGAAGCAGGCTGCTGAATCTGTGGGGTCGAAGCGGGTGGCTGTTTCTGGCTCTGTGGAGACCCACACATCGGCACCTCCTGTATGGAGGGCGAGTGGTCCTTCCGGTGCTGATGCTTCGTGGGAACAAGTGAAACCCTCTGTGCCCCGGAGCGCTCAGCACCATGCTTCTTCCCACGCCTGGCATCAATGCTCTCCAAAGTCGAGAAGGACAATGTTGAGTCCTCTCATCGCCATGGGGTTGAGTCCAACGCTGATCGGTTCCAGGGGGCCTTAGGGGCCTCCGTCGAGGCAGGTGGAGACCCATTCAATGCACGGTCGCTCCCAGTGTGCAAGAGTGTCACAGCTACGTGGACCAACACACCCGATGCCGACAGACGTCAAGGCTTCAGACCTGGCTCCAAAAAAACCCTCATGCCAACTGTGTTCTCTTCTTCATAAAAAAAAAAAAGAAAATACAGTTTGCAGAGATATGATCTGACGACAACCCAGTTTTCTACAGATCAGGCCTCAAACACTGTACACACCAGGAACGGGTGTCTTTGCCAGAAATGGTCCTGCTGCACTGAGTGCTGCACACAGCTTGAAGGCACTGGGAACCTTTGATGACATGAAAGGAAAAACAGCCATGGCCAACTCAATGATGCTAAAAAAAAAGAAAAATGGAAGTGCATCAAAAAAGGGAAAAGGGAAAAACCCAACCGCAGCTTAGGCCTAAATGCAGCCTAGCAAGCACGGTAAACAAAGAAAACTTGAAAAAGAGGCAAAAATAATCTAAAAAAATACAGGGAAGGAATAAAATAAGATAAACTCCAAGAGAGGTATTAAAAAAGAAAAGGAAGGCACAAAGAGGCCAAACTGAACAAGCTGTGAGGAGTGGATAACAAACGCGTCCTCTCCTCACTGCAGAAAAAAAGAGAACTGCTGGTCCCATACTCTCAAGGTGGATAAGAAGGCACTTGCGCATACATGGTGGAGTGTGCCTCATGCTCAAAGACCTATTTTTAAGCTTGTTATAAGCTCTGGACCAGCAACGTGGACTCGCAATTACCCATCTGTGAGAATTACAGGCCTGCTTGTCCTCAGAGAAAAATCATTACACTTTCAAAATTAGGCAGCCAAAAAGAAGCAGGGTTTGGGTCATTCCAGGGTGTTGCTTATCACAGATATAATTTACACCTGTAAGTGGAAAAATGCAGCAGCTAAGCAAATACATGTTGAGGGTAAATTTTTTTTTTTTATTAAGAGAGTGCCTAAATTAAGAGAGTAGGTAGGCATCTACTTAAGCACTTTTTATAAAGAAACATAGGCACCTGTGTGTTTTTATAAAATACTAGTGTAAGCAGCACAAATCACGCCTATGATGCAGCCACTCAAGAGTGGGTGTAGATGTCCATGCCTGGATTATTTAAATTTGCAAGTAAAATTAACCTATTTTATAATCTACGGTGTATTTGCTAATTCAATCCATGCTCTGCCAAACATGCCTACCGGCGAAGTATGTTTCGTCATATCACTGTACGTACTTTGATGCCAGTCAGAATTTTATTAACAGGTCATATATGCACAAAAATGATTACTAAAATTACCCTCCAACATATCCAGCTGGGCTACAAAAAAGCAAGTATAAATGAAGTGTCTACTTATATCTTTATATTCAGCGGTGCTGCTAAATAGACAGCACCACGGAACATATGCATAATTTGAAACCATCTAAATTACTCATTTCAAATTATAACCTGCATACCTCATTGAATATTGGCCTCATACATACCCTCCCTCTTTCCCTCTCGTGTACATATGTTTCAAACTGTATACAAAGGAACAGTAAAATAAACGTTCACAAATTTACTTTTAAATGAAATCAACAGTTTTTCTTCTTCCTTATCTAGGTAAGTGGTGCCACATTTAAAAAAATGTCCAAGGTTTAAATGGATTTATCATTTTCTATTGATTGTTTGGGTCTTCCACAAAGCCAGCAGACTGTGCCCCCCTATACCCTATTCCTGGACAGCCTTATGCCCAGTATCAGAATTGTGAGCTGCTACTGCTGGGTTTCAGTCTCCTTTAGCCTTTGAGTAGATGCAATGCAACTGTCCCTTATAAAGCCAAAACAAACAGCAGGAAGCCTTTCAGCAGATTCTGTTCCCCAACTATGATGAACCACCAGCCCCTTCTTTCAGTTCTGGTCCTTTGGTGCACAAAGGCTGCCAATTATTTTGTGGAGCTTTTTGTTTTTCTGGGCATATGCCTACTGGAAACTGCACTATTACTAGCCATCCTGTTTCACTGGCCACTACAGTCAGACATGAATTAAGAGACAAAAGCATGTAGTAACACATTCTTGTAGCACACAATCTGATTTGTGATAGTGAAACAAATAATTGACTTGTATGTTTAAGAAGAAAAATGTTTTTGAAAGAATGAAAAATTAAATTATTTTTAGTTCATAGTCTTCCCCTCTGGACATACAGACAACTGTTGCTAGCTTAGAAATATTGAAATATCAAATGACCTAGATTTATAATCCAAACAACTCAATATATATTTTTACATTTTATATTTCAACTTTTTTTATTAATGACAAAATGAGAATAAACCAGGCAACAATAAACAAATACATAATATGCAAGAAAACATAAAGAAGTCCTGGAACATTAATAAATAGTGCCATCAAATTGCGTTTTACATTTTACCCCCCCCCCCCCCACCCCCATTCAGTACATGAAACCCAGTTATCTCTATCCTCTAACCATCCATGCTCCTCCCCCAATTTTTAGTAAGCAAAAAACCTGTCCTTTTTTTTTTACATTTTTTAAAAATGGCATATTAAACTACTTTTAATTGCTTCCCTGTAAGAACATTGTTATTTCAATGCAATTTTGTAACCAAGAGTTTATTATATTCAAAGATTTGCAACAAAATGCAGCAAGAAATATTTACTGGTTAAAAACTCAACAGTGCCACAACCATGTTAATTAGAGTGCTTGTGAGGCATGAGATGTCTACCCACCAGAGTGTCTAGGAAACAGACATTATGTAATTAAAATCTTAGAAGAAAATGCTCCTACCTAGGTGCCATGGCGCCATCGCCAGAATCTTGGCTCCCAGCCTCACTTGGAGTGCTCACAGATTTGGAAGATGGAGATGTTGGAGGTGGGACTAGATAGTGAAATAGACAGGTATCCGCTGTTACTACTCGCAGAGGTTGCACTGCTTATGAAGTTTCCAAATTAATTTAACATGAAGTTTTAAAACAAGAAAAGGGAAAGAAAATGATGGAAAACCAAAAATACATGGATGAAAATGAATAATAGAAAGAGAGGGGAAAAGACAAAGTTAAAATGACATGCTGGATATTCATGCAAAAACCTGAGGCATTTAATGCATGAGGATACCACAAAAAGATGAATATGATTAAAAAAAAAATCCAGAGCCTCTCAACCTACAATCTAATTAATGCTGCTATTAACCCTTAAAGGAGACTAGGGACATTCTAAAACAGGCCAGGATTCAACTGATTCAGCAGAATATATAGAAGCTGTTCAAATTTTTAAAAAAGAAGATAGATTTTTTTTTTAAAGAACTGAGAAACCATTCCTTGTGGTTTGCAACAAAATGTGATCAGCCCAATGAGAAGTTTTTACAAAAAACATTCCAAACTATGCTATTCTTATATGTTGTTACCCTATTAACTCAGGGCTATGGCCAGCATCCAGACTACAAACAGAAAGCTATGAATTAATGGTATGTAAAGCTCCCTGCATGGCCTTGCATTTCCAAGGAGATCACATGCCAAGACTTTCTCCTGTAGGCACAGAGCAACACCAGTGATGAACAAGGTGCTTATGGGGTGTCTCTGGGTTTTGCAAAAGCAAGGGGAAAATGATAAGGGCCTTGCACATTTTGGATTAATGCATTACAAAAGTATGACTGCATATTTTACTATAGATCTCTGTATACTTGTCTCCTTATCTCTATTACTTTTCGGTGTTTAGGGTAAAGAATGTGACAGGCATAAAAAACAAAAGTAGCATGTCTTTCAGAACTGATGCAGAATGAAAAGTGACAGCATGCACCCACAACATTGCAACACCATATAACATCGCCCCCCCCCCCCCCCAATACAATGATGCTCATTGATGTTTCTTGTTAGCAACTAATACAAATTACAGCAGGTCTTATATGTACACACAAAAAAACTGCATATATAGAAGTTTTTTTAATAACATAATTGAATAGAACTCCATTTTTGCCTCCTCGTTTGTTAAGTGCCAAGTCTAATTGACTGAATCTCTGCTGCCATCTACTGGGTAAACACAATGACAGCAGCTGTATATACTATAATAGCCACTGTACAGCAACTACTTACCTGAGACTATTAAAAACAATGGAAAACAAAGCATGCACTAAATATAAACACAAAGCAAACAGAAAAGAGAGGTTGCTAAATAGTATCTCTAGAAGGGGCTGTGTCAATTTTATTTAAAAAGCCCTGAGCACTAGACAGTAGAGCTAGGCACAGGGACCATTTTTAATAATTTTCAGATTTTTTTTCTGCTCATAGGTTAAAGTACATGAAATAAATTGAGCAATAATTTAAGGTGTGCTAAAGAACTTAATGCATGCTAACAAAAGTGCATCCCTACCAGACACCCTCAAGAGTTCTATGTACATCTCTAAACTTTTTACACAAATCTATTGATAACATACACAAATCTATTGATAACACAGTAGATGTAAAAAGACAGCAAATAAAAGGTTTCTTGTATATTCCATGTTCTGTAACTTACAATACAATTATTAAAAAAGAACTAATTTTGAATTTTGAGGACCCTGATTTGAACTTCCTTGCACGAAACAGCTTCTTACAAGGAAGCAGTTTACTTCCAAAATAAGGGCAGAACCCACCCTATATGGATTAGTGAATTGCAAAGTTGTTTACCTATAAGCATTCTCCACAGAAGACAGGCTAAACTAAGCCACACAAGTGGGTGACGTTATCTGACAGTGCCAGGACAGAGTAGCTTCTTTAGAGCTCATAAAAAAAACTAGCAAAAGAAGTTTCAGCACTTGTCTACTTTTCCATGCACCAGCATGCTCCTGCTGAAACTTTTCAGTAAGTCCAGAGCTTTAAAAAAAGAAAATCAACTCTCTGGGAGGTGGGAAGGATTATGTGGATTATTTATTCTGCAGTCTATGGAGAATCCCATTACTGGTAGACAACTTGGCTTTCTCTATCAACAGGCAGAATGAATCAGCCAAACAATAGGTTCTTCCAAACTAGAGATTGTAGAATAAAGTTTTTTTTTCCCCAAAATGATTATTGGAAGTGAAACATGCTATAACTGACAGATTCGAAGCAACTTAATACGACTTAAGCAAAGAGGTTTCTTAGAAAGACTTGCTTCACTGCACTCTGATACATAACTTCAGCTTCCATTACTGCCTTGACCAGGCTTTGAGAACTACATGGAAACTCTTCAGATATCCTGTATTGAGACTTGTCTTGAATGGTCTATGGATACCCACATAGCCCAAACTTGGTGCATTTTTACTTCATCTTGTACAGAGATGCCAGCTTGCTGGCAGCAAAACTGGATACAGGCACTAATCAGTTTAAAGAGTTCTTCTGATTACAGATAATCCTCAGCAATTTGGATCGTGTGATACAAAGAGATGTGCAGATGATCTACTACTCTCTGCAAGTTTTAAACCAAGTGAGAGGGTCCTCTTGTAATTCAGGGTATGAAGAGTTTGTTTCCCCTGGATGAGAATGTGGTTCTTGAAATATGACTGATACTACAGCCAGGTATAGCAATCTCACATTTATGAGACTAAAGGAATCATGTCTCCGTCATGGCCAGAGAGCTCAGTAACTTTGTGACTAGACTATAAGCATTTCAGTTCACATCCTTCCAGCAATTTCTGGGTGGCTTGCTTGAATTTTGTGTAGTTTCTTTTTTAATGAGGAAGCCTTCCTTGCCTTTTTATTGCTGAAGAACTTGATAATATCTCTTTAAACTCGTTCTACTACTGTAACTTGTTTTGATGGGGGTCATATCTTGAACTAGATTTCTACCATCTGTCATGTCACCCCTTCCTCTAATTTAAACACCTGTCCACATTTTTTAAAAAAATTTTCACTTAGGATCCTTTTTCATGACACAGAAAGATGTAATCCATCATTACAGAATAGCCTCTTGTTCCATAAAGGCGGCTGGGGCCATAGATATCTAAATCCTTCTTTACATCATGTTTTAAGCCACATTTTAAGGCTGGCTGTGTGGAGCAGCCTCTCTTCTCCCTTACCATAAACAGACAGAATGCCTGAAAATGCTATGGGCGGGTCAGGGGGTGTTCCAAATATTTAGGCGCAGTATTATAGAATACCAGGATTACACGCCCAACATGTGCAAGGATTTACACCAGATTTCAGTTGGCTAAAGTCCTCACATCCACAGTTGGATGTGGGAATTCGCTCTAAGTGCCACTCTATAAAGGGCTCTCAGCTCGAAGCACCCTTTACACTTCGCACAAATTTTCCCTGGTGCCTAAATTTTAGTGCCATTTACTGAATCTGACCCATAGTCCTTTATTGTGTCTACAGCTTCTTTGACTTTCTCACCAAAATTTATTCCCTGTACAGGGCGCATCAGTTTGTTATGCACATTCTCGAAAAATCCTGAAACATGCAACATGTCAGCCTACATGCTGCAAATCGCTGTTGCTGATGCTCCAGATGGTGTATCCATGATACCATAAGTGAATCTTATTAGGTGCTCACCATGGTCTTCCATTTCAGTTATTTGCTATTTATTCTTCTGTTTCATTTCATCTGGTAAAGTGAAGAGCAAAATACAAGTAAAAGCAAAACACAGATTTGATGAGCAGCTGGTCTAGCAACCAAGATAGTAGCTTGAAAGGCAATTTCGTCTAGCATCATAAGGTCCTCATCAGAAGGAGTACCAGAAAAAATATTTTGATCTCTTTGCGGTTTTTTGGTTGTTTTTTGTTTTTTTTAATTATCAACTCTTCTACCACCAATTACATGCAAGCTGGAGCTTATTAAAACCAGAACATGGTTTACCTTGTATTTTGTATCAATTCTCTTGGAGACCGGAAAAACAAACAGGGCTTTGGCAAGCTTTTGTCTGACGATTCAAAAGCAATCTGTGTATGGGGATCACTGCTATTTTAGATACTTCTGCATATTTTAAGAAACCAAGTGAATTGGTTTCATTCCTTACTAGATAATAAATGGTATTGCTTTTGATAATTTCAGAAGCAATTTAGGAGGCATATTTTTCAAAGACAAAGGTGAAGGACAGATGACAGCAGTAAATTCCTCCTCCACTTGGTCTTGGAGATTCTGGAAGATGAGCAGAATATACTGAATCCTCCAACTAATAAAAACACCTGGAGATTCTTTGAAAAAATGAGAGGAAGACTTATCTTCTGGCTCATAACACATATTAGATAATACTGATTCCATCTGATGCAGAAAAGGGTTCTTGTGATCTTTGAGATAGAGTAATCTGATGTGAAGTAAGGAAACACTTCTGTGAGAAATCCTTGGCTTGTGCCTAGCATTATTATGTAACCCTGGCCTCTCCACTCAGTCTGGGCACCAGGCACCCCGAGATCAGGGCCACAAGGAAAGGCCAAATTTCACCAAAAGCTCTCCAGCTTTTCTAGTCACACACTGAGCTGGGTGCAGGCCAGGGCCAGATAAATATCCAGAAGGTTGTAGGGTTCTGAGCTGGGACTTTATTTCTCTCTATGCCACTTTCTATTCTTTCGTTTGACAGTCTGGGAGTAATTAATTTTCATTCTCACTCAAAGAAAAAAAAAAAAAAAGACTCCAGTCTAGAGAGTTATGCAAATTAACCAAACTTTACTGACTATTCTGGAACAGGCAGCTCAATAAGCAGCACAGGCAGCGTCTTGAGAGGGATGGTGTTTGCATGAGAACTAATCCTGCTGTCTTCGGAAAACACTTGTTACAGGTACATTGTTTTATGGAAAACTATAATTAATACTGTAGGTTGCCTTTATTTAATAAAGTGGAAAAAAATTAGTAAAACAAACAAGAGTACCCAGAAGCAACAACAAATATGTTTTAGCTTGGCAATAAGCCATTTTTGTCATCTTTTCATTTTTTTTGTGAACAGCAACAACCAGGAATTAATAAAAACGGGTCATGGGGGTCGATGGCATTACATTCCAAACAAATTGTGCAGGACAGACTAACCGAATCATCACATTAGGAATCCCTCTCCTAGTAGTAATTTAGGTGACAGATTCCCAACTTGGGAATTCCTTAGGCGGCAGCTAAGTGGGCTTTGCAGTTCAGCTGCAAGTCTCTAGTCTCTGGTACACAGGGCCATGGTTTTGAATTCTGGAAAACCTTAGTTATGTGAATATATGGACAGAAATCTATGCTGCAGTCTTACAGATCTCTTACATGGAAGCTGACATCAGATGAGTCACTGATGCTTCTATGACATGCCCTTCCAAGATCAAGCCTGCCTGGATCTACAGTGGTGGAAATAAGTATTTGATCCCTTGCTGATTTTGTAAGTTTGCCCACTGACAAAGACATGAGCAGCCCATAATTGAAGGGTAGGTTATTGGTAACAGTGAGAGATAGCACATCACAAATTAAATCCGGAAAATCACATTGTGGAAAGTATATGAATTTATTTGCATTCTGCAGAGGGAAATAAGTATTTAATCCCTCTGGCAAACAAGACCTAATACTTGGTGGCAAAACCCTTGTTGGCAAGCACAGCGGTCAGACGTCTTCTGTAGTTGATGATGAGGTTTGCACACGTCAGGAGGAATTTTGGTCCACTCCTCTTTGCAGATCATCTCTAAATCATTAAGAGTTCTGGGCTGTCGCTTGGCAACTCGCAGCTTCAGCTCCCTCCATAAGTTTTCAATGGGATTAAGGTCTGGTGACTGGCTAGGCCACTCCATGACCCTAATGTGCTTCTTCCTGAGCCACTCCTTTGTTGCCTTGGCTGTATGTTTTGGGTCATTGTCGTGCTGGAAGACCCAGCCACGACCCATTTTTAAGGCCCTGGCGGAGGGAAGGAGGTTGTCACTCAGAATTGTACGGTACATGGCCCCATCCATTCTCCCATTGATGCGGTGAAGTAGTCCTGTGCCCTTAGCAGAGAAACACCCCCAAAACATAACATTTCCACCTCCATGCTTGACAGTGGGGACGGTGTTCTTTGGGTCATAGGCAGCATTTCTCTTCCTCCAAACACGGCGAGTTGAGTTCATGCCAAAGAGCTCAATTTTTGTCTCATCTGACCACAGCACCTTCTCCCAATCACTCTCGGCATCATCCAGGTGTTCACTGGCAAACTTCAGACGGGCCGTCACATGTGCCTTCCGGAGCAGGGGGACCTTGCGGGCACTGCAGGATTGCAATCCGTTATGTCGTAATGTGTTACCAATGGTTTTCGTGGTGACAGTGGTCCCAGCTGCCTTGAGATCATTGACAAGTTCCCCCCTTGTAGTTGTAGGCTGATTTCTAACCTTCCTCATGATCAAGGATACCCCACGAGGTGAGATTTTGCGTGGAGCCCCAGATCTTTGTCGATTGACAGTCATTTTGTACTTCTTCCATTTTCTTACTATGGCACCAACAGTTGTCTCCTTCTCGCCCAGCGTCTTACTGATGGTTTTGTAGCCCATTCCAGCCTTGTGCAGGTGTATGATCTTGTCCCTGACATCCTTAGACAGCTCCTTGCTCTTGGCCATTTTGTAGAGGTTAGAGTCTGACTGATTCACTGAGTCTGTGGACAGGTGTCTTTCATACAGGTGACCATTGCCGACAGCTGTCTGTCATGCAGGTAACGAGTTGATTTGGAGCATCTACCTGGTCTGTAGGGGCCAGATCTCTTACTGGTTGGTGGGGGATCAAATACTTATTTCCCTCTGCAGAATGCAAATAAATTCATATACTTTCCACAATGTGATTTTCCGGATTTAATTTGTGATGTGCTATCTCTCACTGTTACCAATAACCTACCCTTCAATTATGGGCTGCTCATGTCTTTGTCAGTGGGCAAACTTACAAAATCAGCAAGGGATCAAATACTTATTTCCACCACTGTATGGGAAAGAGATACAGCCTGTTATCCAATTAGAAAGCGTACACTTGGCCACTGCACTACCAGGATTGTTGGGATCGAAAACAAAAACCTGGATGAACCTTCTAAGGGATTTAATCCACTCTAAGTAAAAGGTTTAAGCGTTTTGCACTGAAAGTGTGCAATGCACATTCACTATTATGAACATATGGTCTCACGAAAAGTGCTAGAAGCAGAATAGGACTGGCTAAAAGTGGAAATCGGACACCACCATTAAAAAAAAAACAACAACTTTGAATAGGCATATAAGTCATTAAGGGGTCATTTTACTAAGCTGCGGCAAAAGGGGGCCTGTGCAGTAAGTGAACCACTTGCCGTGCGGCCATTTCAGGGGAGAGAACTTAACGGCTCCCACGCTAACCTGACAGTAACTCACTGCACAGTGCTGTCCAATTACCGCTGAGTAAGCACCGACGCTACAAAAATAGAATACATTTTTGTAGCACCGGAAATGAAGCACGTTGGGGACTCCTGAGGTAGCTTGGTGGTAGTTCCAGACTGGCGCATGGCATGCCTGTTGCCGCGCACTAACCCTTTAGTAAAAAAGGCCCGTAAGTCATGAAAATAGTAAAATACTTGTTTAAGAGTTATTCAGGTTTTAGATGTGCATAAACCAGTATTTAGATGTTTTTGTCACAAACATCTAAATCATGATTTTAGAAAGCCATGATATATAAGTCAAATTCTAAAACATGCATATGGCAAGGGAGCATGGCCTTGGTGTGTTCTGGGCAGGATTAGGGCACGTCTGGAAAAAAAAAAGGTGTATTCCACATTTCAGAAGGGGAACCCGTGTCTATGTAGGAGGTGTAAAACCCAACATAGACATAGGTTCCCCTTCTGAATTTTTTATGGTGGAAAAACATGCGAGATCTTTTAGGTAAAGGATAGGGGAACACAAAAGTAATTTGAAATGTCAACATGAGGACTACATCTCTCATACATAAGGATTAGGTACTCTGCTTGACTTTGGGGAAAGGAGTGTCAGAAATCATTCTGTTGTAAATGTCCTTTTATGAACATGCTTTAAAAAAACTGGGTATTTATTGCTTCAAAAGGTAGCGTCTCTCTCTCTATTTTTTTTTTATTATGAACAACTGCTCATTGCTCAACATTAATGATTATTTCTGCACTCCAAGTGTATCACTCTGCACTTCTTGGCATTAACTTAACTGCCAGATCTTTGACCATTCTTCTAATTTTTGGAGATTTCTCATGGTTTCTACTTCCTCCGGGATGTCCACTCTATTGGCTATGTTTGTGTCATCAACTTCCCTTCTAACCCTTCAGCAATGTGTCTCACAAACATATTAAACAGACTGTTTAAAAAAACACCACTTGGGAGAGGACTCTTTTGGATCCACTGTCTGTGTGTTTTGGCTTTCGTTTCTCCTGTGGAGAGATCACCTTATGTGGGTGTTGTTTTCACAAATATATTAAACAGACTGGCCCCAGTACCAACCCAAGGCACTCCACTACTCACTTTCCTTTCCTCTAAGCAAATTCCATTTACCAGCACTCTCTGTCGCCTGTCGGTCAACTAGTTATTCATGGATCTTCTGTGAGGAGCTGTAGCAAAGGCTTTGCTGAAATCCAAGTCACATCACAAAGTCCTTAATGCTGCAATTTTCAGTTCTGCATAAGCAGCTTCGGATTGGCAAAGGCTGTTCTAAAAATGACTTCTTCTAAAAGACTTTATTGTGTCAAAGAGCAAACAAGAAATTTTATACTAAGTTGCACTACTGCACTTTCATACCAGCGCCGCTCACACACCTCTAATATGGGCAGAGACAAATGACCTAAATTACCAAAACCCTTTGATGCAGGTCAAGTATTTACTTGCCGTACTATATATTTTACTTTAACGCTTCACCTTCTATATTATATACAAGCTCCTGACAGTCTAAAGAAGTCACAAGCCATAAATTTACTTAGTGCCACCGACTATTCATACAGCATTTTGTACACAATGGTAGTTTATAGATAAGTTGCATACATATATTGAACCCAGCAACATTCTTACCCATTGGAGTTTCTGGTGTTATTCCCATGCTTTGAAGAAGGGCCTCTGCTTCTCTTCGCTTTTTTTCTAGATCAGATTCTTCTTGGACAGATAATGGCTCCTTTTTTTGATCAGACTAAATTAAACAGAATTAAAACATACTTATGTACACTCAGTCTCCAGTAAGAATGCAGCAGTGAAATCATTTTCCTTGCCTGCAAAATCTGTCCCTGCCTGCCTATGCCAGCAATTTCTGGGGTGCCTCAGCAAAAAGCTGTAATCAAAAAACAAAATCAAAAGGTCCAACAGTTCTACTAAATCAAAGAACCATCAGCATGTACTTTTATTCCCAGAAAAGGCAGGCAATTTTCTAGGGCTGCACTTCAATTAACATTTTTAATCACAATTAAAGCACTGATAATCTCCCTCCCTCTCACCCCCAAAGTCCAACATCTCTCCATCTCTTCAATCCCATTACCCAGTATTTCTTTCCCTCCACTCCATCCTCACGTCTATTATGTCTCCATCATTCTCCCCTCTACCCTCCCTCCAGGTCCAGCAACTCTCCATCCCTCCCCTCCACCCCACGTCCAATATTTCTCTCTCTCTTCCTTCCTCTCCCTTCCGTTGTCCACCTGTAGCCTGCTCAGAAGCTTTCCCTTTGACTCGTCCCGCCTCCTCTGACATTACTTCCTGTTTCTGCATGGATGGGATGGGTCAGGTCACAGGGATAGCATACGCATTCCTACCGCTGCCAAGGACAAATAGATCAGCTTTAAGGTAGACTTGGTGGGGGGAGGGATAGACACGGGAAGATGATGAATTGCAAAAGGGGAGGATGGGAATACCAGATCGTGCAGAGGACGGTGGTTGAGATTGGAAAATAAGAGAGAAACATGTTAAGAAAAGACAGACAGGATACACTGTAGCATGATTACATTTATTGGTTGTGATTATTTAATTGCAACTGATAGCATGCTAAGTCACAGCATTACCCATGATTAACATGCAGCCCATAATTTTCAAATACCCATTTACCTAGATAAATGTTTTTTGGGAAATCTTTTTCCAGTATCGTGTCACCTGTATGTTTTCACAAGATAGTTCTAGAAGAGTGGTGGTGAGTTTAATTAAAAATCTAAAGAAGCAAAAAAGAGCTGCATGGAGAAGAACCAACTGTCTTGATGTAGTATGGTGTCTGGATAAAAGGGGGAGAGAGGAGGGGTACAGTTAGAAGTTCCGAGAGAAGAGGACATTTCTCTGGTAAGTGAACGCTATTTTGCTTTGTGCTTTGGGAACTTAAAGACTGGGGTTTAAAGGAGGAATTGTAGGTTACTGTTAGGCAAAATAAAAATATAAAAAGCAATTTTTATCAACTAATCTCCATAGTCTTTTCCACTTAGTTTTAAAACCTTTGTACCACAGCACTAACAGATAGAATCTAGCAGAGGATAAGCAGGCCACTTGTATTCTCACAGCTGGGAATCCCTAGCTACCAGGGTCACCAAAAAACAACAAGGGTAGGATAACAGGGACTCGAAACATCAAGGCCTCAAAGTCAATTAACATTAAACTATTTACATACTAGTTGTGAAGGTGCATTCTGGAACTAAAGAAAACTGGGTCGGGGGGGGGGAGTTGGATTATGTATTTATTTACTCATTCACTTCTACCTTCCATTATTTAGCCCGTCCTCCAGACAGTGCCCAGAATGGGTTACAGAATTACATTCATATTATAAAACAGTATGACGTATAGCAAAATAAAATTAAACAACGGTTCCAGCCTGACAATTTCAATATCAACTAATCAAATTCCTAGATTAAACCAAAATTTAACAGCCTTATGAAATCTCAATAGATCATTAATAGATCTCACAGAGGGAGAAACACCGAACGAATTCTTCAGGATGGCCTGTCCGAATCAGCTGTCATGTTAGGTATCCTGCTCAAGGCAGTAATGAGATACGAATGTGTGGACAGATGACCATCTCGCAGTTTTGCAAATCTCCTCTATGGAGACTGACCGTGTGGGCTACCGACGTAGCCATGGCTTTGACATTATGAGCCTTGACATGACCCTCTAGAGTCAGCCCAGCCTGGGTATAAGTGAAGGAGATGGAATCTTGCTAGCCAATTAGAAATCGTACGTTTGCCGATGGCTACCCCCCATCATGTTTGGGTCAAAAGAAACAAAAAGCTGGGCGGACTGTCTACGGGCTTTTGCCAGGTTGGGCATGTAGTTTTGGGAAAAATGTTGGCAGAACGACTGACTGATTAAGATGGAACTCCGACACTACCTTAGGAAGGAACTTAGGGTGTGTGCAGAGAACTAATCTATTGTACTAAAACTTAGTGTAAATGGATCAGCTACTAGGGCCTGAGGCTCACTGACTCTGCAAGCTGAAGTGACCGCCACCAAAAACAAAACAATCAAGGTCAAATACTTCAAATGACAAGAATCAAGTGGCTTAAAAGGAGCTTTCATCAGCTGGGTGAGGACAATGTTGAGATCCCTTGACCCAGTTGGAGGTTTGACAGGGGGCTTTGTCAATTGCAAACTCTCATGAAGCAAGCAACTAGAGGCTGTACAGAGCTAGGCTTACACATGGTGAAAAACACTAAATGCACTTAGATGAACTCTTACAGAGTTGGTATTCAAGCAGTTTTTGTGTAGGGCAAGTGAGGGATCTCAGGTCTTGCCCTCACACCAGATAGAAAAACCTCCTTCACTTAAATGATTAACATTTCACCTGGAAGCCAGCAAGATGCAGAGACACCCTCCAGCAAATCTAAGGATTCAAATTATATGCTCAACATCCAAGCCGTGAGGGCCAGGGATTGGAGGTTGCAATGTGGGTCAAAAAATATTCCAATCTCCACGGATCTTCCGAGGACAACTCCAGAAGAGGAGAAACCCAGATCTGCCTCGGCCAGTAAGGGACGATTAGAAATCATAGAGACGTATTTTCAAAGCACGTAGACTTCCAAAGTTCCATAGTAACCTATGGAACTTTGTAAGTCTAAGTGCTTTGAAAATGAGCCCCATAGTTTCCTGGAATTTCAGCAAAGCTTTCTCTATGCGAAGTATTGGAGGATACGTATATAGAAGATCCTTCCCCAAATGTAGGAGAAAGGCATCAGATACTAGTCTGCCATGTAATCTGAGCCTAGAACAGAACAGAGGGGACTTTGTTATTGAGATGAGTGGCAAAAAGATCCACCAAGGGGATGCCCCACTCTCAGAAGATCTTGAGGACTATGCCCATATTGAGAGACCACTTGGGAGGTTGCATTATCCTGTTCAGTCTTCTGCCAGGCAATTTCCTGCTAAGTATGTGGCTTGGATGACCATTCCTTGAAGGAGGGCCCACTACCACATCCCCACTGCTTCCTGACACAAGGGGTTGGATCCCATACCCCACTGTATGTTCACAAAATACTGCAACCTGTCTGTCTGAATGAGAATAATTTGGCTCTGTAGCTGATCTCTGAAAGCCTTTAGAGAATTCCAAATGGCCCTAAGCTCATGGAGGTTGATATGTAGATCTGTTTCCTGAGCAGACCAAGTCCCTTGGGTGTGAAGCCCATCCACATGAGCTCCCCATTCCAGGTCGGATGCATCCGTTATTAGCACCTTCTGAGGAGGTGGAATTTGGAATGGTGGTCCCACAGTCAAATTCATCCGAACTGTCCACCAGAAAAGGGCATGAGCCAATTCTGGAGGGATCTGGATTACATCTGCTAGGTTCCCATGGGAAGGTAGAGTCCACTGGGCCTCTCTCAAATGGAGACGTGCCAAGGGAGTGACATGCACTGTTAAGGCCATGAGACCCATCAATTTCAATATTTGCCAAGTTGTGACCTGCTTGCTGCCGCATACCTGTGAGGCCTGTGTTGGCAAGGTCTTTGCTCTCACTTGTGGGGAAAAAAAAAAACCTGTAATGTACTGAGCAGGGCTCCTATGTACTCCAATCACTGAACCAGGAGAAGGTGGGACTTGGGGTAGTTTATGACCAATCCTAGTAACTCCAACACCCGAATAGCTAGGCGCATTGACACTGTCACTCTCTCCTACGATATGTTCTTGACCAGCCAACTGTATGAATTTGAAGTATTGTGTTTCCCTGTCTGGGCAAATGCGCTGCAACTACCGCTAGACACTTGGTGAATAGCCTGGGAGCTGACACAAGGCAAAATGGGAGAACACGATACTGGTAGTGGTGTTTCCCTATTCAGAATCTAATACACTTTCTGTGAATGGGAAGTGTCAAAATGTAGGTATAGGCATCCTTTAAGTCCAGAGAGCATAGACAAACTTTTTCCTGAATCATGGGGTGAAGGGTGCCCAAGGATATCATCCTGAACTTTTCTTTGACCAGGAATTTGTTCAGGGTCCTTGGTCTAGAATGGGATGAAATCTCCCTGTTTTCTTGGGCACAAGAAAGTACCTGCAATAGAATCCCTCCCCTTCTTCCCCTGATGGCACTGGCCTGTATAAGAGCAGAGACTTCCTCTACAAGTACCTGTTTGTGCCAAGAATTGATTGACGATGCTCTTTGTGGGCAGTTTGATGGTCTTTGACACCAATGCAGGGCATAACTGAGAAGGACTATTTGAAGAACCCACTGGCTGGAGACTACAAGGGGCCACCTGTAATGGAAAATATTCAGCCTCCCTCCTACCAGTAAGCCATCTGGGACAGTTACTTTGAGTGCAATTACACTCTCCTGGAGTCAGTTAAAAGCTCGCCCTACTGGGGAGCCAGCTAGGACTTCCTGAGGATAGGACTAGCAAGGCCAAGAACACTGGGCCTGGGGGTTCTGGATGAAGCAAGAAGGTGGCTGGAACCTACACCTCTGAAAGTAGTAGGGTAACCGCTGCCTAGGCCCACTCAAAAACCTCCTAGATGAAGAGGCTGCAGCAGGAGGTTGCAGAGACAAGGTCTGGATAATATCAGTATGGTTTCTTTACGAGGTCAGAAACCTCTTTCACCTTGTTCACAAAAAGATTGTCTCCTCAGCAAGATACGTCTGCCAAAATCTCCTAAACCGCTGGTTCTAGGTCAGAGACACACAGCCATGAGAATCTGCGCATCCCCACACCCATAGAGGAGTCTGGATGCAATATTAAAAGAATCGCATGCACTCCTGGCCAGATACTTCCTACACTCCAGCTGCTTACTGGCCAACTGGCGAAGCTCTGCAGCCTGCTCCTGTGGGAGAGAATCCGCAAGACTTGTAACAAAGATTGAAAGTAAAGGCTCCTGTACAGCTGATAGGACTGGATGCGGGCAATAAGTATAGAGGCTTGAAGAGTTTGCCTCCCAAATGAGTATGTTTCCTCCTCTTGCTTTGTCCATTTCAGATAATGCGAATGCAGGAAGCCAGGCAAAGAACTGGTCCAGCTTTGACTCTCAATATTTTTACTCCTCTTGGGTTGTTCTGGTTGCAGTTGACATCTGCAGTTATGTTTTCTCCCACTGATATCAAAGTGCAAATTACAATGCAGGGCTCTATGTGTGTGTGTGGGGGGGGGGGGGGGGGGGGGGGGGAGAGAGCAGGAAGAATCTAATTATTTATATTTTGAGTGACAGGGTAACAAGTTATAGGGAATATAAATGGGGATTATACTATATCATAAATGCATCTTGGAGATTTGATCTTTTATTGTCTATTATTTTTATTTACTGGAATTTGCTCTGAGTCCACCTGGAGGACAAGAAATAAAAGACATCACAAGACCTTTTAGAACATTTTCTTTAACCATTTTCACTTACTTCTTTTTTCTTCCTTTCTTCCTCCTTCCGTTTCTTTTCCTCCCTTATCTGAGCCAAGCGCTGCTTCTTGCGCTCCAACTCTGCCTTCAGTTCACTCTTGTCGGACATGATTGGACTCCTACTCTCAACAAACAGAAAAGGAGGCTTTAAAAAGACAAAACTTACAAAAAAAACCCAGTCATTTCACTGAGACTTTTCACCTTACATCTACACATCCAACACTTCTTGTCAGCAAGCAGTATTTCATATTGCTTACAGTATAGTCAAAATTACAGCGAGTTGGTTAAAACGAACCACACATCTGGAAACATTCTACAATATAAACAGCACGAGTGACTAAATTAAACAAATGGCAAGTACCTAATTAGAACACTTAGTAATTCATATTTTATTTCATTTCAGAGGTAAAATAATATGGATTTAGAAATCTCTTATCTGATTATTCCTATTGGTTTGACTATGTAAACTGGATTAATGTGGGGAAGAAGAAGCAGATAAGTGCCTACAGATCACTTTCTCACTCACAAGGACATGATCAGCGCTTTTTAATATTTACTAGCCGTTGAGCCCGTGTAAACGGGCTAGTTTTGGAATGGCCCGAGGTCGCCGCTGCTCCGCCCCCCCCCCCCCCCCCCCGGCCCGAGCACTGTCTGTTATTGAACTTACATCGCACCACGCAGACGCAGCAGGCACATCAGCAAAGCTGCCGTCGGGACAGCCTTTCTTCTCTGCCTGTGTCCCGCCCTCGCCGTGTTACGTCACACGAGGGCGGGACACAGGCAGAGAAGGAAGACCGTCCCGATGGCAGCTTTGCTGATGTGCCTGCTGCGTCTGCGTGGTGCGATGTAAGTTCAATAAGAAAGAACAGTGCTCGGGCCGGGTGCAGGGGTGGCGGAGGCGGCGACTCCGGGTGGGGGGAGCGGTAGCAGTGACCTCGGGGGGGGGGGGGGAGGGCGGAGCGGTTGCGAGTATGTCTGCGGCATGCGCAGTAGAGACTTCCCGCTCTGTCCCGCCCCCCTCATCACGTATTGATGCAGGGGCGGGGCAGAGAGGGAAGTCTCTACTGCGCATTTGCGAGTGAGTACGACACTCGCATTTTATATGTTTGATTGGTATTCCACAACCACCCTTATGAAGAGATTCACCCAAGGCAGTGTACAGCACATACAACTTATAGAACACCTTAACAATAGTGAAATGATCAAGCATAAATGCAATCAATGAGGTAAACTTAGAAATAGGAGTAACATGATACAGTAAAACAAATATACAAAATTAAACAGCACAATTGATCAATATGGCATGTCCGAGGACAAATGATACATTATATAACAGGCAGAACAGAAAGCACATTCAATTTAACAGTTAAGATACTCGAGATGTCAGCCCAATACAAATTAAAACACCCAACATTAGCGCATGATCTTTCAAGCCCTTCACCTGCTGATCAATCCAAAACCTGAACCCCCACCCCCCCCCAAACCTTTTCATTTCAGACAATCACTGAAATGCTTTTTATAGATTCCCTTATATTTCTCTAATCTCTCTATATAAAAGGCAAACCCAACGTTCTAATGAAGCCTCCACGTAAGTTGAGGTGCCCGAGATATCCGGTGTGCCCCTGAGTGTCTGCACTGCCCTCGCGTCAAAACGTGATGACGCCGAGGGCGGAGCAATGACACTCGAGGGCCGAAACGGAAACAGCACAGGCACGGAGGCACAGCAAAAAAAAAAACCCTCCTCACACAGAGCGAACCACGAACAACGTCCGACGGTCACACGGAGGCAGGCAAGCAACTCGGAGGGACGGAGGAAGGGGGCCCCTACCATTATAGAACCTTGCTAGCGCCCGTTTCATTGCACTGAGAAACTGGCCTTTTTTTCCTAGTATTGCCATATTTTACATAGTGAGAAATCAAATACATTGTTCCAACAGAGGAATGATTAAAGAGAGGTGAACTTAAAATTAAAAATTAGAACATGATTACTGTCCTTTGCTGATGTTAACCAAGAGCATGATGGTTCACAGCCATCATACAAAAAAACGGGTAAAATGGACAAATGCAGCTTCTGTGGCATAGGACTGGAAATGTCTACATGTCTTGTGGTTGGATGTGAAGTGCTGATGTCAGAAGTCCTTCTACAGAAAGGCTGTATAGCTCATCCATAGGAAACTACGTAAACACTATGGAGCAAACATGTGGACATCTCTCATCTCTGGACAACTTGTAGAGAACAAGAGATATGTAGGAAGCACCATACAAGGTGACAGCCATTATTTGATCCATTAATTCGCACCAACTAAATATCTCAGAACCTTGATTGGGCCTCCAGAATATTCAAAGCAATGAGTCACATAACTACCATCACCTTGCATAGTGCTTCCTGCATATCTCTTGTTCTCTACAAGTTGTCCAGAGATGAGACACGTCTGGTTAGTATTAGGTTAGCTAGTTATTTAAGGTTGTTGTGCTTATTCTGAGTTTCTCCTTGCTATTTGTCTATATAAATATTGAAGAGATGGACTGGATGGCAAGAGACGCGTCTCACCAACATTTTCAGTTCTCTATCTCCACCTGCTGGTTGATGGACACAACTATCCCACAGGTTCTGGAATAGTGGGAATGACTAATGGAAAGAAAATGATCAGTTAAGACCTAATTTCTCCTTCCATTACATAGCTTTCTACTATTCCAGAACCTGTGTGATGTTTAAAATTAATCCCTAGAGGACTGAAGCCCCAAAACGGCAAATATCTGCCAGACAGTAAAGTAGTCTCCGCACAGGATGTCACTGCACACCTCATAGAGCGAGGGCCTGAGGAACCTGCTTCCCCTCAAGCAAATAAGCTGATGCAATATTCTTCGGCCATCTTGCAATTGTGGGCTTGGAAGCCACAAGACCAAGCCTCTGCTTACCAAAGAGCACAGTCTGTCCAATCTGCAAAACTCATTTGTGACTTCCAGATATCTAATGAGCACTCTATGCACATTGAGAAGCTTCAAGGAAGAAAGGACAGAAGCTCCACTGATTGGTTGAGATTAAATGCTTATAACACTTTCAGAAGAAAGGGAGACACCCACCTCCAAAAAGCAGAGAAAGGGATCCCAACAAGAGAGAGATGAGCAGCTCCAAAACCCTAGGTGCCGAGGCAACAGACACCAAGAATGCCGTCTTTCACACAAGATCTTTCAAGGAGGCCTTCCAGAGTGGCTCAAAAGGAGGTTTCTAAAACAGTCTGAAGGACTAAATTAAGGTCCCACTCTGGACATGGTGTAAAAAAGGGAGTCTACAAGCCGCCCACTACCCACAAGAATTTAACGTTATCCAAGTGAGCTGCAAGAGACATCTACTTGGTGTCTGAAACAGGCCAAAGCCATAAGCTGAACTTTTAGAGAACCCAACACCAATCCTGCCTGGAGAAACGCTAGAGATGTGTGCGATCTGAGGAAAGAAGGGAGATAGCTCATGCACTCATAACACCAGCCCTCAAACGTCCTCCACGCCCTCGCATACACCATGGATGTAAAGCGTTTCCAAGCCTAAAGCAAGGTAGCAATGACCTAATTAGGATAAACTTTTTGTCTCAACCGGGCCCTTTCAATGGCCAAGCCGTAAGACCAAAGGATACAGATCCTCCATGAGCACTGGACCTTGCTTAAGTAGGCCATGTACCTGTGAAAGTCAGAGAAGATCCCACTTACCACAGCCTCCAGGGTTAAAAGAATTATTCAACCCTGGTGCAATGAGATCCCTTTCAGCATGCGGCCTAACATAGTCCAAGGATGATAGACATACATTAAACATATCTATGGCCAGGTCTAAAAAACTTGGTGATGAAAAGAATGCCAAGATGCCCATCAAGCCCAGAAGTGAACAACTCAATCATCCGCTATCAGCTGAAACTCCTGGCTGGATAGTTCCCATTCTCCCAGATATAAGCAGTGCCTACTGGGAAAGTCCACCTCCATATTCAAGGACATGGTGATGTGAGCTGCCGACAAGCAGAGAAGATTTTTCTCTGCCCAATTCATGAGGGAGATGGCTGCAAGTCCAAACCTTGCTTGTTGACATAAGCCACCACCATTGCATTGTCAAAGAAAACTCGGACCGGGGACCCTGCCAGAAAGAGAGTAAAGTCACATAAGGCATTCTGCACTGTCCCGAGTTTCTAGCATTTATCGACCACTGAGACTCCTGTTCCATCCAGATGCACTGGGCCAGATGGAACTTATTTATTTGGATTTTGCTCACACCTTTTTTAGTAGTAGCTCAAGGTAAGTTACATTCAAGTATACTGGGTATGAGCACCCCAACCCAACTTGCTGGCATATGCTGTCAACACCTCCCACTGTGTTATCAGAAAGGGAGCTCAGACAGTCAAATTCCTGGGCGACAACCACCACTGCATATTCCATCTGGCAACCAGTGCCCAAGAGCAATAAAGGTTGTACTTCTGTGACACTGGAGACCAGCGACTGAGAAGAGGTTCCTGTAATGGCTGCATATGAGTCCTTGCCCATGGCACCACTTCCATTACTGCTGTCATTGACCCCAGAATCCGGACAAGGTCCCAGAACCTGGACCTGCCTTGAGTAAGGAGAAGACAAAATCTGTTGAACCAGCTTCAATCTCCTGCATTCTGTGAGAAAAAAATCCTCTCCCTAGGTGTGTTGAACAGAATGCCCAGATATCCCAATTTCTGCAATGGAGTTAGTCTGCTCTTCTCGAAATTGGATCACCCAGCCCAACAACTGCAGAAGTCAGACAACTTTGTCCATCACTGCCATGCTGTCTGAAGAGGATGACACATGAATGAGCCAGTCATCAAGATATGGGTGAACTGATTCCCTGACACTGTAGGTAGGCCACCACCAGCACCATAACCTTGGCAAACGTTCTTGGTGCCATGGCAAGACCAAAGGGCAAAGCCCTGACCTGGAAATGATGACCCAGCACTGCAAAACATAGAAACCTTTGATACAGCAGCTAAATGGGTATATGCAAGTATGCCTCCTTGAGATCAAGGGTGGTGCTTCAACCAAGATTTAAGATTGGATGAAAGGTGCCTTCCTTCTTTGGGACAATGAAATAGGCAGATTATCTACCTTATTCTTGTTCAGTCTGGAGAACTCAAACAATGGGCCAGAGTGCCCAGCCAGGAACCTACAATGGCCTGAACCTCAACTGCCTTGGTTCCCTTTCGACAAGGAGACAAAGAATAGAGGAGTAACCGAGCAGGAAGACTCCAACTTGTAACCCTGTGTAAGAATATCCAGAACCCACTGGTCTGACATGATGTTGGCAAACACCTTCCAAAATTCCTGCAGGTCCTTCTACTGGAGGAAGAGAAGAGTAGACCACCTTGCATCACTACAAAGCTCTAGAGGCACTGGGTGCTCTAGCAGACTGAGAGGAGGACTTCCTGTCCACACGAAAGAAAGACTGGCATGCCTGAAAGTGGGACTTCTGACCATATTGCCAGTGACCAGGCTGGTACTGTCTACTGTCTCGAAATCGAGAGCCCCCTGAAGAAGCTTTCGGCATATCATCCAGCAACTGCTGTGGCTCTTTCCCCTCAGTTCTTTCACCAAGTTACTGAGACCTTCTCCAAATAGCCACTTGCCCCAAAAGAGCAGCTTAATTAGATGTGACCGATGCAGAAGTGCTGTGACAGCCAAAGACATTCTGTAGGCTGTAACCCAGCATCATAAATAGCATCCACTAAGTAGGCCAATCCTGCTTCCAGCTGGGCGTTGTGGCATCAGCAGTCTGCAACACAAGATGGACGCCATTTTAGGCATGCTCCAGCATGAATTAGCTGCACACTGTTGCTTGAGGCCAAAGAGGCCACTTTAAAGGCTTGTTTCAGCAGGCCTTCTAGCTTCCTATCCTGTAGGTCATTTAGGGCAATACTCCCTTCCAATGCCAAGGTGGTCTTAGTCACTGCTGGAACAAGGGAGTCTACTGATTTGTTCCCATATGGGAACGTTGGGAATTAATGGGTTAATTCCACAATATCAAAAACAAACTAGGTTGCCTTATAAAACAAATATCAAAATAAATAATATCAAAATAATCCCTCAAAAAAAAACTCACTTTGGGGTCCTTTACTAAGCGGTGGTAAGCACTAATGCATGCTTTGCTTACTGTACCTAAAAAGGCTTTACTGTAGGGCATGCTCGGGCAACCCATGGTAATTTTGTGATTGGCACATGCTTCCCACACGCTAAAAAACAGATTTTATTTTTTAGCACTAGGGGCGGGTCTGGGGGCAGACAGTAGGTGTGTTCTGCACTAATTGGTTAGCACAGCTACATTGCAAAGAGCTAATCAATTAGCATGTGATTAGCGCATGAGTCATTACCACAGGTGGTAGGGGCTCATGCACTAATGGAAAAATTAGCATATGCCCTTTATTCAGGTAGCCGTTTTACTCATGCAATAAAAATGGAATTAGCATGCAGGAATGACCCATATAAGCACAGGCTATGGTCATTTTTTACAACAACTTAGAAAAAGGGCTCCTCTATTTCCTTCTACATTTTTTCAATTATTAATGATGAACCATCTTATAAGAAGCAGTATTTCAGAAAAGCCAAAAGTAGCATCTGAGTTTTAATCATCAGTCCACATCCATATAATCTTTTCTTCTTTTTTTTTTTTTTTTATTTTATTTATAACCATTTAAATTTTTACAAGTGATAAAACAACTTGCCGGAAATACAGAGAAAGTAATATATAAGAATTATTTCAGTCAGATAATTCTATTCTCTTCCTTAGACCACTAAATAGGAAGAGTGAAACAAGACAAGGAGATCAATTAAACAGTAAACAGAAAAAAAAAAGTGGTATTAACCTGATTATCCCCAAATATTACTTGTCTAATTCATTATTCCACATTGATCATCTGGTTGGCTTCTTCAAGGCCAATACGGTGTATAGTCAAATCATTTCATTGAAAACATACTTATTGTCCAATATTAGTTAGAAATAATACATCTAATTACATTCTCTCTCTGAAACCAGAAGTTATTTAACAATACATATACTTAAGTCTCTAATTCAAATCCCACTGATTAAAGTAATCCCAGTTTTCACAGGCTTCACTCCTTTTAAAGTAATAATTGAGGAAATATTTCTGAGGAAAACTTTAGGAGTCATACCTGGAACTCTGGGAAAAACAATAATCTTGATATTAATCATCTATAATAATATTCATTTTATTATTCAAAATTTCTGGTCTACTATCATTTTCAAAATCATAACCACTTCTTGCTCATGTAGAATCATTTGTTATATCAATTTTTCACTCTCAAAGGGTTCAGTTAAATTGTCCATGTAACTCTCTAATAAAATTATATCTGAAACAAAATTATTTACTGCTACCATTAGGTCCCGAAGCACTTTCCAGATGCTATTCAATGTAACCTCCACAGGAGCCAAAAACTCCAAGTTGATTTCTCTTAGGTGTTTAGGAGTGGTTCCACCGATTCGGGTTCTGCTGTAAACGTCCTCCGTTTCAGCATATGCCTCTAACTCACTCCTCCACTCCTTTGGACATGGTAGGTCGAATAATTCGGGAGCAATGGAGTTGTTTTTTCCAGGTCCAAGAGCGTCAACGCTCCTTCACCAGCGCTAATCAAAGGACTCGCCAACCCTTTCATCTGTGGGCAGTTCGTCGCGCAGCGGTTCCGCACTTGCTGCTCAGGGGACAAAATGCTGGCCATCGACAGTTGACCGCCGGTTGTCCCCTTCCTCTCAGTTAAGGTAACTTCAATTGCAGCGAGGAAATTTATGTAAAGAATATGAAACTTCAGAGGCAGCTGGGCCATTGGGCATACGAACTTCAGGTCACCATCTTACCACTCTCCCAGTTTGGGACACTCTTTGTCTGGTTTCTCCTCAGAGGCCTGTCTGATATGGGTAACCCTTCAGCATAGCCCTCTGAGTCATTGAAACACAGAAGCCCCTCCACCACTACAAGGTGGTGTCTCTTCGGAGGGGACTTTTCTTCTTATTTCTATATTGTTATGTGATTGCATTTGGCCTTTGAAAAACAGGCATAAAAAAGGTGGCTTCGTGGACTTTTTACATAGACATACCATTATAAAATTACCTCATGTAACTTCACTGGATCAGAAACACACTTGGGTCATGATGCTAACAGAATTTAGAGAAGGCAGAAGCTATGCTCATCTGGGAGATTAACATACCTATAGATAAAAAAATGTTCAAGGCAAGAAAACCTAACATGCAGTAAACAAGAGAAACACAAGAACAGAACTGCTAACAGAAGTATCAGTACCAAATATCTATTCTGTACAGTATATGGGAAAAACAAACAAACAATGGTTTCAGCTATAGGTCCTGAATAGTTACAAACTCCTTGAGAGAACTATTTACTGCAATATAGAACTGAAGTCCTGCCAATTTTTGCAGGATCTCTAGTGTGGCAAGGTACAGGCTCTAAGTTCAGAAGAAATGTAGAAATAAGATGAATCCTCTAGCTGTATTTCTTGGTCCTGTAAAGCTTCCCTGTCCCCTGATGCCTCCCAAAGACCTGGAGTTAAGGTAGTGTCCTTTAACTCTGGAGGCTTCAACAGGCTACAAAGCTGATCCGCTTGGAATGGTTTCTACTAGATCACTTGATGGGGGACTCCTAGCATCCTACAGAGGGAGATGGGGACCCCTGAAAATGGCAAGCACCTAAAAGTGGGTCTGTATCACCCAGGCTACTTCTGGAATCAAAAGTTCTTCCTTTAAGGGTGATGAACACAGTGCTGCCTTAGAGTCTGGAGGGACCAAAATTCTTTCCATTGGGATAGGCTCAAGTATTTTATTTCCCAGGTCTAGCAGGATAAGGAATCTTATTTTATTATGTGTACTGGAGATTGTTGTAAACTGCTTTGCACTAAGAGAGGCAGTATATAAAATGGACAAATAAAATATGTTAGTGAGAAGTATGTGGGAACGACTAATCCTCTAATGCAGCTTGAGGCAAAACAAGGGCCCCTTGTCAGGAAATCTGTTTTTGAAATAATGACAACATGGATGTTTCAGTAAAGTTTTGCATGGAAAATTAAGCGAATTTTTAAGAGATGAAGATACTGTGAATTGCAACTACTGAGAGGAACTATTTTATGAAGTTTTTTTTTAACCCATATTTGGGTTTTTCTCCCTAAAACACTCCTATTTTTTAGTTAAAAGAAGAGAGCAGTGGCACCAATGAGTCTACCTTGAATGTGAGAGTTGCTATGGGCTCTGTTTCTCTTTATACACTTTTTGATACCAGTGACTCTGGATTATTTGTAATGCTTTTGCACCTACCAGATTTCATTTAGAACAGATTATTTTGATGATTTTTGACAAATGAAATACCCTCATAACATAATCAATATACTGGATAATCCACGATTAACTAGTACATTCATCATTCAGCTCCTTTCTCCTTTGCTGCCTCCATTCTAAATCTCTTTGTATGCCCACACACAAAACAGACTTCAACTTATTCTGTCAGTAAAACAAATTCCACCTGATAACCATAGACGGTAGCCTCTTAGATATTTTCAGAAATAAATTTTTATTCTTTGACCTACCAATGGGCCTATTCAAGCTGTTATTTTCACTAACATCTTTTTCAAATATTTATATGTACTATTGTAGTGTTTATGGTACTGTTTGACTATAGTAAAGCAAATAAATAAGGTGGTGTCTGTGCTTAATGATAGCATTAACTCTGGGAATACCAGCCTAGTCAAACTTGGAAAGAGTACAGAGGATAAATGCAAAAGTGACAATTACAGGAGATAAAGTACAGACTATATATAAACAGAACATCTGAACTATGGCTCTTCTCCCCAGAGAATAACAAACATTTAAGGGACATGAAATTAACTGTTAATATTGTGAAAACATTTCACAAAATCAAGGACAAGAGAAATATCCAAACAGCACCAAGCTTCACTACCAGGGAGGGATTTTAATCTGAAGTTCTGTAGGAGTAAAACTTGGCTTTAAGTATTTCCATTTTTAGGCACATATTTACAGCAATATATTAATAAATAATGAACTGAAAGTCTGTGCTATGTTTTTGAGCAGAAAAGTAATTAATTGTTCTATAAATAGACAAAAGCATGGTGGTAAACGGAATTCATTCGAGGAAAGAAAGGGGACAGTGGAATACCTCAGGGATCTGTCCAGGGGGCAGGTCTATTTGATGTCTTTGTGAGTGATACTGTGTTTGAGTTAAAGTTTGACTTTATGTAGAGATAGTATTTAAATCTGCAGACAACACAGAGTAAACTGCTCAGCTTGCTAAAGTGCACTAACACCTTAATGCACATTATTAGTAATTAAGTCCCATTGCATAAATGTGGCCTGCGATAAATATGCAATTTCACTATTGCTTATTTCAGTAAATTTAGCCCAGGTATAATCTAAAACCTAGAGGAACTGCCTCCCTCTTAGCCATCTCTCTCCTCTTCAATCAATCCAACACTCTGCTGCGCGACTCATCTTCCGCCAAAGTCGCTATGCCCACATTAGCCCTCTCCTTTAGTCACTTCACTGGCTCCCTATCCTTTTCCGTATTCAATTCAAACTTCTCCTACTGACCTATAAGTGCATTCACTCTACCGCTCCCCAGTACCTCTCCACTCTTGTCTCTCCCTACGCCCCCCCCCCCCTCGGGTACTCCATTCTGTAGATAAATCTCTCTTATCTGTCCCTTTCTCCTCTATTGATAATTCAAGACTCCGTTCCTTTTATCTCGCTGCACCTCACACCTGGAATAGACTTCCCGAGCATGTACGTCTAGCCCCATCTTTAGCCGTTTTCAAGTCCAAACTCAAAACCCAACTCTTTACCACTGCATTTGACTCCTAACTCACTTACCATGTCCTTTATCCTCACCTCTTCATTCCCTTACCCTTAATTGTTCTGTCTGTTTACCTGTCTTATCTAGATTGTAAGCTTTTTGAGCAGGGACTGTCTTTTGTGTATGGTGTACAGAGCTGCGTATGCCTTGTAGCACTATAGAAATGATAAGTAGTAGTAGTAGTCAAAGGGCTTGGTATTTAAGATGCAATGCAAAAAAAACAACAACAAAAAAAATAAATCATACACCTGAGGTCCAGATATCCAAGCAAACAGTGCAATGGGTAAGGTACTGATATGTCTCAACCAGGAGAGGGATATGATTTATTGTGTTTAATGAACGCAAGGTAGCAAACAGTGTGATAAGGTGGTGGCCAATATGATGCTCTGGTGCACAGAAAGAGATACAGATGAAGCTGGATTGAAGCTAAATTGCTGCTATTTTCCCTTTATCCACAACTCAACTGTTTGTACAAAGCAAGAAAGCAGTATTAATGCTTAATTGTATCAGAAAATACCAAGTTCATCTGTCAGGAAAAAAGCATGCTAAAATTAATAGACAGGCTTTTAGTTCACAATATGAAGTACAGCAAGTCGCTGCTGCTGAATGTGAAACTCTGTCATCCCCTTCTGTAACCCAAAAGAGAAATTAAACATTGTTATCCAGAAAAGTGGTTACAGGCTAATTATCTCACTTTTAATATCCAAATAGATGCTCTCCCTCAGAACACAAAAAGGTACCTCTTTGAAGATGGTGGGAGTTGGAGCCTGTATTTACAATTAGCCTAAGGACTCTGTTATCAGTTCCATCATCCACCAATCAGCAAGTATCTAAAAGGGCACTTTCAGCTGCAAGAATTTGATGCACCAAATTATGAAGTCCCTTGACAGATGAGAAAAAAATACACTCAACCTTTCTTCATTCTTTTTCTTAATTGTTCAATTAAATATATAATTGCATTGTGTGTGTTTTTAGAATTTGCTTAGCAATCCAATTCATTTGTTACAGAATGAATTATCTTCACTTTCATTTGCCCAGACAACTGCTTAGAGAAGCCCTTGGTTGTCGAAAGTAGACAGAATCACACACTGAGGATAGAAAGATCACAGTATTTGTGAAATTGTCTTCACCTAATGAACTAAAGACCTGAGTCATTAAAACTGTGTGGGCCTTAACTTTTTGTTTGTTTGTTTAGAAAGTTGTAATGAAACAACTGCAAGGGTGTCCAAACTGCCATATTTGGTTGTTTTTTTGTTTTGTTTTTTTCACTCTGTTAAAATCAGCAAATAGAAATTATGCATTATAATTGGCAGAGAGATTTTATGTTTAACTTTGCACCTTGCACAGATTGTGTAAACTTCTGTTCACTTAGTGAGGTTATTCCCAAACATTTTATTATGGCGGCACCCCTAAAATACATTTTTATACACCAAGGAACTTTCATTTTATGTAAACATATATACATTCATACAGATTTCTACAATCTAATTTCTTGAGGAACCCCTGAAAAGAGTTTGAGGAATCCAGTTTGGGGATCACCAACTTAAAAACTCAATGGAACATACAATTTAACCAGGGGTGCCTACAGTTTTGCACACAACTCTTACTGAAAATACTTTAGCAGTGCAAATAAAATTCTCAAGATAACATATACTGATGAAGCAGTCTTCAAATTAAAGGTAGAAAGTTTTTTTTTTACATATAATTAACCCCTGAGAGGCTCTCCTCATGTCTATTTCTAATATTTGAATGAGAGTATGACAAGCCAATCAATGTAGCATTATATGCAAAGCACCTATATAGCTTTCAATTTCACAGTGAGGGCCAAAATTAACTAATAAGATACCATAATGATTATTCTAGCCAAGTGTTTTAGCCCAGAAAAAATAGTTACTATTTTGTATTTTTTTTTTACTACTGTTAGCATAATAAATTGGATGAGAGGATAAGTTTAGTATAATTAAATAAACCTGCTGTTCACCTACCAAAATCTAAGGTAAAGAGAGATACATGAGATAGATTTGTGTACCAAGGAGACAATGCATGGAAATCTCTCTCAAGAATATTCACTGTGGATGTCCTAAAAACCTGAATGGTTGGGTGTGTTCTCAACACTGGGCTGAAGAGCACTGTTCTAGAGGCATACCAGCAAGTCTGTCTCTCAGGACTGCCACAATGCATGTACTTAATTTATTTTTATTTATTTAGATTTTTGCTCACACCTTTTTCAGTAGTAGCTCAAGGTGAGTTACATTCAGGTACACTGGATATTTCTCTGTCCCAGGAGGGCTCACAATCTAAGTTTCTACCTGAGGCAATGGAGGGTTAACTGACTTGCCCAAAATCACAAGGAGCAGCAGCGGGATTTGAACCAGCCACCTGTAGGTTGCAAGACCAGTGCTCTAACCACTAGGCCACTCCTCCACTCCACTTAAGATAAATCTGCATATGAATACAATAGATCTCTAATATACACTTGGACTGCAGATCTGATCTGACATTCTCACACTTCAGCATTGCTGCCCAGAGCATGCAAGAATCAGGAGCAACTGCTGCCTTCCAACAAGTCCTACCTAGCACACTGCTCCACATACAGGACTAATCTCAAGAGACATTGCTTCTAGTGCTAGTAGAGCTACATCAGGGAAAAAGAACAGACTAGCAGAGTCTTTTGCTCAGAAAAAAAAACTACCAATTATTCTTTTGCCATACACCTTGTTTGTGTTTTATTACTCTAAAAGTTTTGAAAACTCAATATTGGTTGGGTTGATCAGCAGTGGGCCTGAGGAAACTGCCTCTTTGCCCTTTAGACAAAAACATAGAACATGGATTCAGACAAAAAAAAAAAGGCCATATAATCTATCCAGGCTGCCCATCCATACCAACGGCCCAGGTTCTACAATGCCATCTCTGTCAAAGGTCTTTAGCTCTAGGTGCTGGCACTGGGTCTAACAAAAAAAGGCATGCCAAACAGATTATGTTCATGTTCCATGTACTTGGGAGGGGGTTTACTAACCCATGCTCTATTCTGTGGTGATATCTTCTACTGACCAAAGCAAGATTAATCCAAACATTTTACAGATCATGAGCAAAAGAAATTACCTGACGCTTAAACGGCAGCGAGTTGACTAAGGTCACAGGAGTGTCAGTATACAAACGTCTGTTTTAGAAAATATACAGAACCTGAATATGTGGCAAATAATGACGAGAGTTCACATATTGACATTCCTGTGCTTGTAGAGCTTTATAACAAAATACATCATGAATGCATAAATAATACAGTCGCTTTCTGTAGATGTAATGGGTTGATGCAACTACATCACATTATCAAGCCTTCATTTTTTTTAGATCAAAATTGGCAACTCTAGTAGGCAGTTTTCTTTGTTTAGCTTTTCTCTTTTATTTCGCCCTAGTTCCGGATAACATATTTTTGTATCATCGTCCCAGCCTGCTCCCACGTGTAAAGAGTCTAGTTTTAATTTTAAGCCCCCAAAAGAGAGATACTCAATACAGTTTAAAGCAAAGGAACAGTAAGCAGGTCAGCATGATTTACCACCTACTGTCTCTGACACATCACACCCAGAAACCTTGCCACACCCAACTGTCCTGCACGGGCCGGAGGCCGGCTCACACCCTGAGCGGCTTTTGTCTCCGCTACTTGGATCCCGGTTCCGACCGTTAAACTGGTGCAAGGAGAAACACATGCCTAACCGAAGGAAGTGGTGGTACCAACCTGACGTGGCCAAACAAGGACGAGACCGGGTTCCAAACTGCTAAACCGTCTCACAAACAGCAGCCTCCGCCCTGCCTCGACATACAGGGAATGAGCGAATGACGGAACCACCCTACGGCGAGCAGAGAGGGACAGACAGCAGCGGAACGCAAAGCCTGCCTGTGATGTGAAGAGAAGGTGGCCAGTGCCTGACGTTCAGCAAACTCCTTCACCGTTGCAGAAATGATACTGAAGGATTATGTCGTTTCTAAGCTGCAACATGAGGTTCTAAATAGACATCGTATCTTTCTCGATTATAAACGTCCGCCGTTTTGATAGACGTTCTTTTTAAACAACATAAAAAAATGTAGTAGTCGAACTTTGAAGACAAATATATACATGCATGCATACTTACTTAAGATGTATTAAATGAGCCCTATCATGGATGTAACTAACTATATGGTACAGATCTGCAAAGTACCCGGTTCCAAGAGGGAGATTATTAAGTCTTAGATTTCCAACAACCTTCTTTTTTTTTTTTTTTTTTTTAGGAAATATTGTGTTATATAGCACCACTGATTTCTACTACTACTACTACTACTTATCATTTCTGTAGCGCTACTAGACATATGCACAGCGCTGTAAAATTTAAACATGTAAGAGACAGCCCCTGCTCAACAGAGTTTACAATCTAATCAAGACACACAAACAGGAAAACAGGACAAAGCAATTAGGGAATTGCTTATGGTGGGAATTATAAAACAGAGATGGGTACTCAGCAGGTATCTCCGTTTCACCCACATCTTCTTTAGAGGATATATAGATATCGCTACTAATAGCGTTGGTGAAACGGAGATCCCTGTTGAAAGATTGAATATTTAACATAAATGCTGTGATTTTTCATGTTAATCTCAATAGAAAGCCCAACGCTGATGAATCTGAAACTGCTGAAGCTGTAATAATAGAACACTAACACGCTTATTTTCAAAAGAGAACGCCCATCTTTCGACACAAATTAGAAGATGGGCATCCTCACAGGGTCGCCCAAATCGGCATATTTGAAAGCCGATTTTGGCCATCCTCAACTGCTTTCCGTCACAGGGATGACCAAAGTTCATGGGGGCGTGTCGGAGGCATAGCGAAGGTGGGACTTGGGCGTGCCTAACACATGAGTGTCCTCGACCCATAATGGAAAAAAAACGGTGTCCCTGACGAGCACTTGGATGACTTTACTTGGCTCCTCCCACAACCAAAGGACTTGCATTTGGTCATTTCTGAGATGGGCATCCTTAGTTTCCATTATTGCTGAAAATCAGAAACGACCAAGTCTAATGATGACCACCTCTAGGGACGACCTAAATGTCAAGATTTGGGCGTCCCTGACCGTATTATCGAAACAAAAGATGGACGCCCATCTTGTTTCGATAATATGGGTTTTCCCACCCCTTCACTGGGATGTCCTGTGAGGACGTCCTCAGGAAAACTTGGGCTCCCCTTTCGATTATGCCCCTCCACATGATCCAAACCTCAGTGGTGACTCGTTTCACACGAACAGCACTAGCTCCTGATTCACCTGGATTGTCATCAGTTAGCAAACATGTGTCCACTATTTATTTACTCTCGCTGCTATATTTTCTTTGACCATTTAAAGTGCAATTTTTATAATAAAACATTTATTAGTGAACTGTAATTGCATTTAAAGAAAAGTGCTGCAAAAACTGCGATTTGAGTAGTATTCTACATTATTAATGAATACTAAAGAAGTCATACAGTTGAAAACAGTGTTTAAATTGACTATTAAAATGGAAAATAAAAAATAAAAAATTTAGAAAAATGTTTTTTGTATGAATGACATTTATAATTGGAGTTTTTGGCCTATGATTATATAAAGGGGCCTATGTGTGCAGAGATTTACAAGCCTGTTGGCATTGCAGGGGCGTAGCCAGACAACACATTTTGGGTGGGCCTGGGCAAGAAGTGGGTGGGCACCGAATGTTCTCTCTCCCCCCCCCCCTCCCCCCACGAAAAAAATATCTCAGCTGGCGGGGAAAACACTTCTTTCCACCTTGGCAGCAAGCTTAAGCTGAAAACTGAGCATGTGCAGGTGCCAGTATCATGGACAGTAGCGTTTTCGTTACCATCAGGGGGAAGTCTTCAGATGGCGGAGCTTGGGATCCCCACCAGCTACTGCTAAACATGTGCTACTGATGGGTGGGCCTGAGCCCTAAATGGGTGGGCCCTGGCCCATCTAGGCCCACTTGTGGCTAAGCCACTGTGGCTTTGTGGCCACTATGCTGGCCATATGAGGTCTTTTCTCCCATAGTAGTACAAGGTCATTGTTTCCACGCATTTTTGCTTTTGTGGGTTACACTGTAGTTATGCTCAGTGGATTTTGTCCATCTTCTTTTTTTGAATATTGCTACTGTCCACATAGTTGCTGATGGGTCAGCAGCATATATATATCTTTAGCGCTATAGACTATCCCTCTTATCCTATAACAGGGTGCCTAAAGTTAAGTGCCATTTGGGTGTAATACTAGCACAAATGTGCACATAGGACCAGATTCAGTAAATGGCACAAAAAAAAATCAGCATTGAACGCAGGGCAGGATTAAGGCATAGGCAAACTAGGCATGTGCCCAGGGCCCAAATGTTTTTGAGGCTGCCTCTGATTTGATAGTTCTGATTCCAGATATTTTCTCTGATAAGTGGAGCCACTGCTGCCCCTAGAGGTCTTTTCTCCTCAATGTCTATGTATTGACTTCTAGTCATCCTCCGGAGGTCTATTCTATCCTATCCTATTTGTTGTTCTTATATACCACTTCTTCCCTTATAAAGGTCCCAAAGTGGTTTACGTCAGAAATACAAAATAAAATAATTTGCAAACAGAAAGAATAAGATCTAAATGAGCAGTAGTAGAGCTAAAGCTTCAACAGCATATTTCCTTAAGATAAAATGTTTTAAAACTTCTTCTAAACAAGAAATAAGAATTATTAACCCTAGTAATTTCAGGAGTTAGTGGTTAGCACTTCTTACCTGCTTCTTCCTCCTTTGCTGGTTTTCTCTTGCAGTCAGAATCACATGGAGCCCATTTGTGGGAGTTTGAAAATGTATTTATATCACAAAATGAGGGCCCACAACTCTTGTTTGGTTAGGGCCCATCAAAGGGTTACTCCTGCCTTGGTTGAATGATATTCTATAAAGGGCACTCCAGGATGGGCTCCTTTTACAGAATAAGGGATCCAACTCAACTTTGGGTGTGAGGATTTACACCAACTGAAACCAGGTGTAAGTCCCGGCACGCAAGTTGGGCGCAGATCCACACTATTCTATAACACAGCGTGCATCTTAAGAGAACATCCCAACCTGCCCATGTTCCAAATTTCCAAGCTTATTAGTTCTAAATTTATTTAATATTTTGCTGCCCTGCCCTATGGAAGCCGTCAGAGCGGTTTTCAAACTAATATAGTGAAAGAAAGAAAAAAGGAGAAGATAAAAAAGACAAAAATGAAATATAAACAATGGACATGACATAATAAGGGTAGCAGAAGTAGAACTACAATCGTGATAGTAAAGGTGGTGGGGTAAATAGTAGGATGGCTCTGCAACAGTCAAGATAACTCCGTTCTAGCACTCAAAAATGGTATTATTGACAGGCGATTTCACATAGGTAAGTTTTAAGCTCGATTTTAAAATTCAATAGGGTAGGTCTCAATGAACGAAGGAGAGCATTCCAAAGACGGGGTCCCCTTTGCAGATCTGTGTGGAAACTGTTAGGCACTATTCTGTATATGGGTGCATAAATGTGGTTTTGTACAGATCTTCTGTTTCAGCTCCATTTTGGTGCCCTGCATCCATTACAATGATTTTCAGCACAGAGGTAGCGCCTAACGTTAGGTGCCATATATAGAATCCAAGGGAAACTGTACACAGAAATGTGAGAGAGGTATTCTATATGCACACAACTTAGCAGGTAAATGTAAGGCAGGAGTACATGTGAGTGAAGAATAGGCAGAACATGGGCGTGTCTCCCACTTATGCGCACAACTTACAGAATGGGACACTGCTGTAGACTTCATATAAATGCTCCCAGGTACACATCTCACCAATGCTCCCTTATCTTGTCTGCTGAGCTCTCCAAAACCCACCCAAAACCAACTACCCCCAATTGTGCACCACTACAACAGCCTTTATGGGTGAAAGGGACACCTATATGTGGATACACTGGGTTTCTGGTGAGTTTTAGAGGGATCACAGTTTCCACCACAAGTGTAACAGGAAGGGAGAGGTATGGGCCTAAGTCCACCTGTCTACAGTGCACTGCACCCACTACTTTAGTACTCTGGGGACCTGCATGCTGCTCTAATGGACCTAGGTATAACATCTGAGACTGTCCTAGAGGCTGGTACATACTATTTTTATTCACATTTTTGGGGGTGGGAGGAGGCTTGTGACCACTGGGGGGGGGGGGGGGTAAGGGGTCTCATCCCTGATTCCCTCCAGTGGTCATCTGGTAATTAAGGGCACCTTTTTGTGCCTTATTCATTTAAAAAACAGGTCTAGACCAAACCGTTTAGACATTCACACTGGATGTTTTTGTTTTGCTCCATTATGGCAGTAAAATGTCCAAGTGTTAGGCCCGCCATAATCCCACCTTCAAAACAACCCCTAAATGCCCCCTTGTGATTTGGATGCACTGCAGATGAATTGCATAGATAGACGTTTGCAAAACAGATTTTGAAAATATCAAGTTGCAGTGGGCCTTTTAAACTTAAGCATGTGCTATCATATCCCAACTATTATTGACAGACTTTGGCACAAAACTAAATTATAATAAAAACAACCAAGTTAAAAAAAACAGTACTGTGAATTAATAAAAAGGAAATGAAATCAGTGGAAAGAAAGTTATAAATCTTACTGAATGTGTAACTATGGGGCCTGATTACTGAAGTCTAATAACTGTTTGCAGTTTGTATATGTTTGTGGTACCAATAACAGTGCATTTTTTGTAGAAAAAAAGGTGCCGGTACTCATTATGGGCGGGTCACCACATATGGCTCCACCCCTATAATAGCCACACCCACATTAGCCACACCCCTTATATCAGCCATGGCGCATATAAACAGACATCATTGAAAATATACTAGTTTAGGAAAAAAACAATAACGTGATTTTTTTTCATTATAAATCATTTCTGTAAGATGTTACAGCTCCAGTATACCCAGTGCAAAATAAGACAACAGATGTAAATTCTCAAATTGGACAAATTCCAAACACTAAAATGAAAATAAAATAATTGTTTTCTACCTTTGTTGTCTGGTGATTGTTTTCTATCCATACTGGTCCAAGTGTCTGATTCTGCTGCTCTCTATCTGTTCTCTTAACTCCGTTTCCAGGGCTTCCTTTCCATTTATTTCTTTACTTTCCTCCTTTCTTCTTCCATGTCCAGCATTTCTCCTCTCTCCCCGCCAACCTCTCAATCCATCCATGTCCAGCAATTCTCCTCTATCTCCTGCTCTGCTCTCCTCTCCATCCATTTCCAGCATTTCTCCTTCCTTCCCTGCCATCCCATCCATGTGGATCTCCTTCCTATCTTCCCTCCCCTCCATCCATGTCCAGCATGTCTGCTCTCTCCCCTGCCCTGCCCTCCCCTGTCCAGTGATTCTCCTCTCTCCCCTGCCCTCCTCTCCTATCCAAGTCCAGCAATTCTCTCTTCCCTGCCTTCCCTTTCCATCCATGTCCAGCAATTCTCCATTCTCCTCTCTCCCCTGCCCTACTATTCCATCCCCTCCATGTCCAGTGATTCTCTTTTGCCCCCTATCTTCCCTCTCCCTTCAATGTTCAGTGACTCGCCCCAGCCTCCACCTGCCCCTGAGATCATTCAAACCCCAGCCCCATTTGCCCAGCCCCCCAGCCCCACTTGCCCATACACACATACCCTCAGTCCTACTTGCCCACACACACACCCCCAGCCCCACTTGCCCACACACACACACACACACCCAAACACACACCCCCAGCCCCACTTGCCCACACACCCCCCAGCCCCACTTGCTCACCCTCCCCTGCTCGCTCCCTGCTGTTTGCACCTGGCCGATCCATGCCTCGTAAAACTTTTATTTTTCGTGAACCGGCAGACTGAAGAAAGAAAACAAACAGCAGACAGGCTTGCCTCCTTCCATCACGTCGGCCGCTTCGTTTCCCTGCATTCTCAGCGCGTCCCGCCCTCGAGGAAAGGAAATGACATCAGAGGAAGGTGGGACGCGCTGAAAATGCAGGGAAACGAAGCGGCCGACGCGATGGAAGGAGGCAAGCCTGTCTGCTGTTTGTTTTCTTTCTTCAGTCTGCCGGTTCGCGAAAAAATAAGTTTTACGAGGCAGGGATCGGCCGGGTGCAAACAGCAGGGAGCGAGCAGGTGAGCCCCAGAAAAAAGGTGCCGGTACGCCGTACCGTCGCGTACCGGCACAAAAAAAGCACTGACAAATGAGTATGTATTTATTTATATTTTGCTCACATCCTTTTCAGTAATAGCTCAAGGTGAGTTGCATTCAGGTACACTGGGTACTTCCCTGTCCCTGTAGGGCTCACAATCTAAGTTTGTACATAAGGCAATGGAGGGTTAAGTGACTTGGAAGCAGCAGCAGTGGGATTTAAACTGGCCACCTCAGGATATCAAGATTGGTGCTCTAACCTCTAGGGTACTCCTCTAATCTGGGTGGTAACTGTTGGGTCATGGTCAGCACCTGCCCTGTGGTTATCGCATTGAACAGACTTTTACCAAATGTTAAAGGAACATCCATGCTAACAGCAATGGACTAAAGGGACATGGCGCAAAACAGTACCTCCCATCCCTCCCTAACAGCCTCTTCCTGGATCTTACTTGGGGGTTCCCTGGTGTTGAGAGGGAGGGCAGGGGGAAGAGTGATTTCCAGATGCTCCTAACTCAGTTTTTTGCCTGGGTTCAAAATAGCATCCCTGATCCCTAGTGGCAGTGTCATGATACTAATGCTAGGGGTCTGGTTGCTAAACAAGGAGAACACTGTCCGGATGTGGATTTTATAAAACCTTCCATTGGATCACATAGGTGCATCATGGATAGCACAGACGCACTTACTACCTTCTCTTCAGAAAACAGTATATATAAATTGCTTTGACTGTATTTACAGAAAGGTGGTATATTAAGTGTGGAATAAACATAACTGCATCCCTGCGACCTGCAGCCATGACACTTTACACTTATTTTAAGCAGACGTACTTGAAATAGAAATAGGATATTAAGAGGCAATTACTTAATAAGCAAACTATTGTACAAGTTAGAACAAAAGAAAGGCAGAGACAAAAAATAGTTTTTTCTATTTCTGTAATTCTTTATGGAAATGAGACTTGTTCATTTTTATAACAAGAGTTTTCAAATAGTGCAGTTTTTATTACATTTTCTAATGATTTTATGTAGCTTTATATTTTGTATAACACTCTGAACTACTGAACAAAATTCCAGTCTATTCTCTGTATTAATCACCATCAAATGTAACTATGCAGACAGTTGATCACAGCTACCACCTGTCCTGACCTATCTGGGCTGCACCTGCAACAAAACATACAGACAGGACAAAGCGGAAAGAGTATCTATTTTCCAAGAGCTCCTCTATAGGAAATTCTCACTAACAGAAACGGCTCTCCTCATAGGGGAATAGAAACAGTTAAAATTTAAAGATGCAGCCTAGGCACTGTTTCTTTTAGGATAGGGTTGTCAAACCTCAGTCCCCGAGGGCTGCATCCAGCCAGGTTTTCAGGATTTTCTCTGCATGAGATCTATTTGCATGAACTGCTTCCATTGTATGTAAATAGATCTCATGCATATTCATTGGGGAAATCCTGAAAACCCAACCTGGCGAGGACCAAGGAGAAACCCGACGATCCAAGTATTTTTTGATATGTAGGCCTGAGCCCACCACTCTTATTTGTGTTTTCTCATATCAATCTCCTAATCTGCAAAGGCTTAAACTGTCCCTCAACAGTAACCTTCACAACAAAATCATCAGGGCAAAGGGGGGGGGGGGGGGGGTTAGACTGACAGAGCATCAATTATAACCCTAAAGGATAGGATTAAATGGCCATTTCTCAGAAGACTACAACTGATTCAAAACACCACACTCAGGCTTATAGAGAATATTGGCAAATACAATCATATTACAGCCCACCTGAAAGCAGCTCATTGGTTACCCGTCCAACACAGAATCACCTACAAATTGATCCTTGTGGTTTTAAAAACCTCACTTTTAGAAGAACCCTCATACCTTTCTCGTCACCTGATTAATTATGCTTCCTCTCGAGCACAGGGGTCCCACAAGGGACTCTATTTTTTTTCTGATCAAGGTCCTCTTCTATGGAGTTTCCTGCCCCTCTCCCATCTTCATCTTCAAACACCACTGACACAATTTAAAACCGATCTCAATACTTTCTGATTTCAGAATGCCTTTTCCTAGATTACCCACTCCCTATTCCTGAAAGGTGATCCCTAGGAGATGCAAATTATGCCTTTTGTATGACCCCACCCCCACCCCACTATCCTATCTGCAATTGTAGTTTACCCCTCCATCCCTTCACTGTGATATTTATTTTTTAATCCCTTCTCACTCCTTTCCCATTTTTATAGATTGTTAACCACCTAGATGGAACACCTATAGAGTGGTATAGAAAGTACGAAATAAACTTGAAACTTGGATTTTTCTCAGTGAAGGAGTGTGAATAGCAGAGTGTTCCAGGGATCTGTACTGGAATTGCTGCTATTAAACATATTTATAAATTATCTAGAAATGGGAATGATGTGAGGTAATTACATTTTCAAATGACACAACACTATTCAAAGTTGTTAAAACACATGCAGACTGTGAAAAATTGAAAGACCTTAAAAATTGGAAGTCTGGGCATCCAAATGTCAGATAAAATTTAATGTACACAAATGCAAAGTGATGCACATTGGGAAGAATAATCCAAATCATAGTTACTTGATGCTAGGATCTACTTTGGGAGTCGGCACTCAAGAAAAAGATCTAGGTGTCATCATGGACAATACACCAAAGTGCCCAGTTTGTGGCAGCCACCAAAAAAGCAAAAAGAATGCTAGGAATTATTAGGAAAGGGATAAAATATAAAACAAAGAATACTATAATGCCCTTGTATTGCTCCATGGTGCGACCTCACCTTGAGTGCTATGTGCAATTCTGGTTATCATATCTCAAAAAAGATATAGCGGAATTAGAAAAGGTTGCAAAAAGGGCAGCCAAAATGATTAGGGAGATGGAACTCCTCTCATATGAGGAAAGCTTAAGAGTTTAGGGCTCTTCAGCTTGGAAAAGAGATGCCTGAGGGGGGATATGATAGAGGTCTATAAAATCTTGAGTAGTGTACAGCAGGTAAACATGAATTATTTATTTATTTTTTTCAAACAGTACTAAGACTAGGGGACACTCAATGAAGTAACATGGTAATTTTTTTTTTAAACAAACAGGAGGAAATATTTTTTCACACAACTTTTCTCTGGATATTTTTAGAATGGTGGTACAAACCATGGTTTTAGCACATCTAGGCTACTGCAATAGTATCCTTTTGGGTTGTAAGGAATCTGTTTTGCAGAAGGTCCAAACTTTGTTAAACACTGCAGCTTGCCTGATTTTTAAGTGTCCACAATTTGAGACAGCAACGCCTCTTTTAAGATGTTTGCATTGGCTTCTAATTCATTCATACATGATTTAAAAAATATTTTCCTTAGTCTTTCTGATAGTATGAGGTTTTGCTCCTTGCTATATGTTACCATCAGTGGCGTAGCCACAGGGGGCTGTGGAGGCCTGAGCCCCCCAAATTGGGTTTGGGGCCCCCCAAGGTCTGCTGGTTTGGTTGGTGGGGGTCCCCAAGCCCCACCAGTAGAAACTTTTCTGTGGCGATATTTGCTGCCGCACTGCTTGCCCCACTTTCCCCATCCACCGTGCGCATGCTAATTTTTAGTGAAATTGAGCATGCGCGAGCTCAATTTCCCCAAAAAATGAGCATGTGCGCCCGGGTAGGAAAACAGGGCAGGCAGCGCAGCAGCGAATATCACCACAGGAAAGCTTCTGCTGGCATGGCCTGGGGACCTCCGCTAGCTTAGGTGTTTGGGGTTACGGGGGGGGGGGGGGGCAAGAGCGGTGGGGAGGCGGGGCAAAATGTTCCCCTCCCACTTTGAGCTCATGCCCCCTCCCAAATCGAGGTCTGGCTACACCTCTGGTTACCAATGATTTATCAGCTAGTAACTCTAATCCTGTTTTGAGAGAGTTCCTGATCTTGTACTATCCCAATCCTAAGAAGATAGTCTACAAAAAGCTATTTTCTGCAACCTTTACTTATCAGGCAACTAGTTATTGGAATAATCTTCCATTTAAAATTAGGATACAGCTAGATTATGGAAAGTTTCTCAAAATGTTAAAGACCTACCTATTTGAGATATACTTAGGAATGTACTAATTTTAATGGATTTTAGAATAATATGTTGTAAACATATTATTATCCCGGGTATGCCTAGCTTCTTACTTAAGTAAGCCACATTGAACCAGAAATGGTATGTGGGGGATATAAATGTTATTATGCAATGTAAGCTTGGAACTTGTTACCAGAGGATGTGGTAACAGTGGTTAGCATATCTGGATTTAAAAAAGGTTTGGATAAGTTCCTGGAGGATAGTCTGTTATTGAGATAGAAATGGGGAAGCCACTTCTGTCCCTGGGATTGGTGGCAATCTTGGTACTATTTGGGATTCTTTTCTCAAAATACTCTCTCATATATAATCAGCCATACGTAATTTTTCAACTTATGAAATCATTAGTGGAATATAATAAATTTAAAAGAGAAGAAGCCTCAGTACCCTCACCTCCACCTGCTACAAAGACTTTTAGGGTGAAAGGACTTAACAAGTGTTAATTTTCGTCACAGGTATAAAAGAAAACCCCTTTCAAAAAGAATTGTTAAAACTCTACTTGTATTCAATTTCACTGGGTCTACAAGTCAAACGTGACAGAATCAGGAGAAACCCCCCCCCCCCCCCCCAAAAAAAAAAAAAAACTTAGCTTTAAAAAACACTCCAAAGTGCTCTTCCACTTCTATAATCAATCACACTTTTTGGGATTCTGCCAGGTACTTGTGACTTGGATTGGCCACTGCTGGAAGCAGGATATTGGGCTAGACAGGCCATGAGTCTGCCCCAGTATAGCTAATCTTATGTTACTATGAGAAAGGGGAGGGGAGGGGGGCCTAACCTGCAGAGAGTCACAGGTAGAACCTGACTGCCTTTCTGGGCAGACTGGATGGGCCATGCTAGTCTTTATCTGCCATTATTTACTACGTTACTGTGTAAATACATTATGGTGGGATCCAGTTTCATCCTATTGCATTTATCCTGTCTTACCCAGTTATCTTTTCTTAGTTCCACATTGCTCATGTGGGTAACTAATGAGCCATATCTCCTGCATTAGCCATTTAATACACCATTCCTCCCTGCTCCAGAATTTCCAGATTGTAGGCACAGATTTCTCAACAACTCAGTAGGTATCGGGATCTAGGTGAGATCCAGGTCTGTTGGGCTTCTTGGGTTTGAGATGCTCCTTGGTCTCATCCACTGTGGCTCCTCTCAGAAGTCCTGCTGTTCTCAATAATGATCACGCCATCTATCAATCCCAGTTTCCCTCCAGAAGGGGTACCTACCATTATCTCATTGGTCAGGATAGCCCTCTCTCTTCTGGAAACTATAGGGGTATTCACAAGTTAAAGTACCTTGCTTTATAGTAGGACTACTAGCGGTTTCTGCTATGCACCTAAAGCAGAATCTTAAAATGTTTCTACACTAGTAAAATCATTTTTATATCAGTTCTTTAAATGCAGTCACACAAACATATATTTTTACATTTTTATCAATTTTATTACCAACTTTTCAAATAGTTTACTGCCTTTCTAGGTGAGCTAAAATCAAAGTGGTTTATAAAGGAGGATCAGCATTATTTTAGTGGGATATATATTTGCTGCACTGATATTAGTTTTTTAGGGCCTAATATTTAAAGGGATTTATGCTCCTAACTTTGAGAGTTATGCTTTTAATTGGCCTCTATGGAATTTGACTAGGGTGAGTGCCTAAATTTATATTCATAATTCCATTTGAAACTACCCAATAGAGGCCTTTGTTTTGCAACGTCAGTTGTGTTCAGGGTATGTCATCTTTCAATCATTCCTAATGAGCTAAGGCCTCTATTGGGTAGTTTAAAGTGGATAAGAAGACCATTACAGCTGACACTATATATTGTGTAACAGTGGCGTAGCCAAGAGTAGGCCTGGGTGGGCCCAGGCCCACGCAGTAGCAGCACACCTATGAAGTGTCTGGCAGGGATTCCCAAGCCCCACCAGCCAAAAATTCCTGTCCTTCCTGCATACCAGCCTTCCCTCTGATGTATTCCTGCCTATGTGGAAACAGAAAGTTGCATCAGAGGGAAGGCTGTGGAGTCAACCTGAGCAGTGTGTATTATTTGCTGCTTGCTGCCAGTGAAAATCTGCTATTTAAAAGGTATGGGGGGAGGGGGGATCTTTGAGAGACCATATGGCATGCATGCGAGAGAGGGAGAGAAAGAGACCAAATCACTTGTGGGGTGGGACAGGGCAGAGTTCTTCTGCCCACCCAAAATTGGGAGTCTGGCTACACCCCTGTTGTGTAATATAATGCAACCAAACTGAAACAAACATGAACAAGTGGAGATGTTTTGTGACCATTGCAGAGAGCATTGAAGACTGTGAGTTTAAGGACTAATGAAAGAGGCAGGAATGAATGGTATCTGTTCAGCACTGAGCGAAGTTGAAGAGGGCAAGAAATACCATAGAAAAGTCATCTTAGTTTATTATTTTCAATAAGAAAAAAAATCCTGTTCAAACTCTGAAGCTATTACAGTTTAGATTATCCTAAGAAATAGGCCATGCCTTTTAAATGTCAATAACTAAAATTATTACCATACTTGCCATGCAAAATCGATCATTCTTACATAAAACCAGGGCTTTTTTTGAGGGGGTACTCAGGGATACTGAGTACCGGCACCTTTTCCAGTGTCTGCTAAAATTGACCCGTGGACCCCAAGTTTTAATGAAAGAGCTCAGGCTCTACACACCAATTCTACCCTGTCATAGATTCTGTGACTGGTTGCAGGAGTCCTGGCTATTGTGGGGTGAGTCCCTGAGTGATCACTCCACCCCTGAAGGGTGGCCTGGCATTTGAGTACCGGCACCTTTTTTGCTAGAAAAATTGCACTGCATAAAACAGCAAGGATGTTTCACTGCAGCTTTTTGTCATCACAACATAGACATATTAAAATATTGCTCAGACTATTTGCCAAATGTCCCAGTGTCTAACAATTGTCCCTATTTCTGGTTATTAAGCAAAGCATTTATTTGTCCTTAATGATAATTGTTCCTTCTTTATTTTACGCTTTAAAGAAATGTTAGAGCCCTTGTACTGAAAAGAATGCCACATGCTGCTTTGAAATGGAACAATTAAAGTTAACAACATTAGAATGCTGATGGGCTGAGGATGATTGATGGGGTATGATCAAGCTAACATTTCTGAGGTGACTATAGGGGAATTTACCCATATAGTTTGGCACCAATGCTATCTGTAGCAGAGAAAGGTGATCCCAAGGACAACTTATCTTTTCTGCCTCCTGCAACTTGAGATAAGGCATATCCCAGAGGCATGTGTTTGAACACTGGAGGGTAATGGCTGCATGCAAATTTGACAATCCCCTGCTTACCAACTAAGAACAAAGCACTGATGAGTTTGTGGTCTGATCTCTCAACTGTAAGATTTCTGTAATAGTCATCTAGAAAGAGATGGAGTGCATAAAAGTCTGCATAGACCTGACAGCATTAGAACCACATGCAGAGAAGCCCCATGAATGTGGAAGCATCACTGTAATACCATTAAATTAAAGAAGGCTGATTTATATTCCAGTGAATATTACCTTTACTGTACTATTTGCATCAACAGAAGCCAATGTACAAACATACATCAAACCAAGATGTAATCTTAAGTACTAAGGTAATGAAATGCAAAATGCTGTAGCACTGAAGGGACTGCATTAAACTGAGCAGGGCCAGATCAGCACTATGTGCTCTTCATCTGCATGGCTCCTTATGCTAATAAGCTAAATTAAAGGGATAGAAATGCTGAAGAAGATGGGACAATACACATGGGGCCTCTCAGGCTGAGTTAATCCCATTTTCCACTTCCATTCAGACAATTACCTTGACCCTTCCAATATCTCATTGGCAATAACCAGCCCCTGACAGTCTACCCCTTCTGCCATCCCCCAATGTCAACCTGAACCCCATAATAGAAACTCATGCTATCACTAGTAATTTAGTTTGTGATTGGGAAGACTTTGCCAGGTGGCTTGCTTTTTACTGAGGGAAAGATGCTGGAAAGGGTCACAGGTCAGAAGCAAGACACAGCTGGTCCCAAAATATGTAGCATGTGGCCCCACCATGCATACATGTGCTAAATTCAGCACAGGTTAATAAGTCGCTGAAAAATAGATAATACCATATATATTCGGCTATAAGCTGATATATTTTGTACTAAAAAAAAAGCCCCAAAATTGGGATTTGGCTTTTGTGAGGAGGCATTACCAATAAGAATTGCAATGCTGGTCACCACTGGGGGGGGGGGGGGGGGGTAGGAGAGGAGAGAGAGAGAAATTGCTGTAACTGTGATGACAGGGTAGAAAAGACAAGTGTTGGTCACGGCAGGAAGGAGAGAAATGCCAGTCACCATGGAGGAGGGGGAAGGGGAGGAATACCTGAATATAAACCCTTGGTTTATATTTAACATTTTCCCCCACATTTTTTAGGGGAAAATGTTGCCTTGGATTATATTCAGAGTGGTTTATATTTTAATATATATAACTGTGGAACATATTTACATGCCCATTTTAGTACACTAACAGGGAGTTTGTAGACACTGTACTATTTAACGTGTACATTAAAACAGGCACAAACACAATAGTGCAGGCCAGTATATAGGACCCATAAAATGAAGTGCGCTTGATTCTATATCCTAATAATAACAATAATAACAATCTAAAAGAGCCCAATATTCATACCTACTTATCTGGGTAGCAGTGTTACAGAGGGTTCTGGGAAATTGGATACAGCATTAGGAGTTGCCCTTCCACAACACTAAAGCAAAATACATTATTCTGGTTTATCTCTGGCATCAGGTATTTATTCTGCCAAATTATACACCAATTACTACTGAACATGATTACAATGGACTTCACCCAATGGACTGTACAAAAATAAAATTGACTACATCAGTGGAAGTCGGTGATGGAAAAACTCAATAATATCAACAAAGGCAAAACCTGGAGTATGGTACAGAGAACCAAATACTATTATGAAAACTGAAGCTAAATATGAAAAAGAGCAAACTAGTCATGAAGAGCAAAGTATGATTTTGAAAATATACCATCAGGAATTTGAAGACCACCAGCCAAATCAATTCACCACACTGGATAATAACAGATTACCAGAGGAGTTATGAAAAGACACCAAGAAAGCTGTACTCTTAAAGTGAAAAAAAAAAGTTTTCTGCAAAAGGTGAAAAAGCAAAAATGGCCAAATTGGATGGCTGAAAAAAATTCTCAAAATTGCTCAGAAACAGAGAAGCTAAAGCTAGAGGGGTCATGGAACTTAGCCCGAATTTTCAACGTGCCACAAGATGAGGCAAAGAGAAGTACTACAATGCATGCAAGGAAACAGAGTCAGAAAATATAAAGAGGTAGAACAAGATCAGATCTCCTAAAGTTATGAGAATTAAAGAGAAAATTCCAGCCTCAAATTGGAATGCTAAAAGATGCTCAAGAATTAATGTTCAGTGATGCTGAGATCAAGAAAAGGTGGAAAGAATACACAGTCATTATACTTTAAAGATCAAGTGGATCAACAGTCATTTCAACCTGTATCTTATGATCAGGAACCACTGCTGATGAAAGAAAAAGTTGAAGCAACATTGAAAGTTTTATTAAAGAACAAAGTACTGGGCATTGATGGTATTCCCATTAAAATATTACAGCAATTAGATGCAATTGTTACAATATTTAGTAGGCTTTGCCAGGAAATTTGGAAAAAATCATGGCTGCCTGACTGCAAAAGATCTGTGTATACAGATACTGGAGAAACAAGATCTGACAGACTGTGAATATTATTGTACAATCACTCAGATCCCATATGCCATCAAGATTCTAGTTAAGATTATTCAATGCAGATTACAACCATACCTAGAACAAAAACTGCCTGAAGTTCTAGCAGGGTTCAGGAAAAAGTGAAGAACAAGAGACATATCATGAATGTGAAATGGACCCTTGAAAAGATGAGAAGAATGCAAATAAAAGATATCTCTATATGTTTCATTGACTACTGCAAGACCTTTGACTGCATAAATAATGAAAGAAACTCTGAGCCACATTAAGAAGCACGGGTATACCATAACAACTGATTGTGCATGAATGCTGTCTTTATACTGATGAAGTTTGAATGCAATGAGGAAAAACAGAATGATTAAAAATCAGCAAAGGTGTACAACAAGGCTGCATAAGAACATAAGAATAGCCATTCTGGGTCAGAACAGTGGTCTATCTAGTCCAGTATCCTGTTTCCAACAGTGGCCAAGCCAGGTCACAAGAACCTGGTAGAAATCCAAAAAGTGGCAACATTCCATGCTACTAATCCCAGGGCAAGCAGTGGCTTCCCCATATCTGTCTCAATAGCAGACTATGGACTTTTCCTCCAGGAATTTGTCCAAACCTTTTTTAAACCCAGGTACGTTAACCACTGTTACTACATCCTCTGGCAATGAGTTCCAGAGCTTAACTATTCATTAAGTGAAAAAATATTTCCTCCTATTTGTTTTTGAAAGTATTTCCATGTAACTTTCTTGAGTGTCTTTGTACTTTTGGAATAAGTAAAAAAATCGATTCACTTTTACTTGTTCTACACCACTCAGGATTTTGTAGACCTCAATCATATCTCCCTCCCCCCCCCCCCTCATTCGTCTCTTTTCCAAACTGAAGAGCCCTAACATTTTTAGCCTTTCCTCATGTGAGAAGAGTTCCATGTCCTTTATCATTTTGGTCGCTTTTCTTTGAACCTTTTCTAATTCCGCTATATCTTTTTTTAAATATGGCAACCAGAACTGAACGCAATACTCAAGGTAAGGTCGCACCATGGAGCAATATAGAGGCATTATAGTATTTTCAATCTTATTTACCATCCCTTTCCTAATAATTCCTAGCATCCTGATTGCATTTTGGCCAGCGCCACAAACTGGGCAGAAGGGTTCCCCTTAACTGTTCAATCTATATGCAGAACAAAATCAGAGAAGCAAGATTGCATGATATTATTGACTATTATTTATCTCAGAGGTGTATTTCAGGGAAAAAGTTGAATTATTAAATGATATGAGTACATTGGTCATTAATAATAACTATTTTGAAGTTGAGGGACAGTATTATTTGCAGACACAGGGAGTAGCCATGGGGGCCACAGTAGCTCCCTCTGTGGCCTGCCTATACATGACAAACTTTGAGGACAAATTTGTGTACACTAGCCAATACAAGAAGTCATTAGTACTATGGAAGCGGGTTATAGACGATATTCTGGTAATATGGCAGGGATCGACTAGTGAATTCTTGGCATTCATAAATTATATTAATCAGGTGGACAGACATTTGCAGTATACAGCAAAATGGAATGAAGATCAAATCAGGTTTTTGGATGTTATCACTTTAACTTCAGGTCACATTAATACAACTTTTTACAGGAAAGAAACGGAAACGGACCGTAACATGTTATTGCATTATTTGAGCTTTCATCCTAAACATCTATGGAATAATATACCTACCGGCCAGTTTCTACAATTGAAGCAAATGTGTTCGAGGGAACAGTTCAAAGATCAGCCTATGAACATGGCCTCCCGATTCCTGCAACAAGGATATCCACGATCTGTAGTAAAAAAAGGCTTATAAAAGAGCCACAAATGCAGACAGACAATGGTTATTACTCCCTAAATCTCAAGAAACAACTGTACCGGCAGTGTGTGTGTTACTGTTGGCATCCATGTTGAGTACAAAAATATAAACTCTTGTATGTACCGTATTTTTCGGACTATAAGACGCACCGGACCATAAGACGCACCTAGGTTTTAGAGGAGGGAAATAGGAAAAAAAAATGTTTTCCTTTTTCCCTCCTCTAAAACCTAGGTGCTCCGGTGCGTCTTGTCCGAGTTCGGGATCGCCCTCCCCTACTCACGTCATGCGATGTTCCCTGGTGGTCTAGTGACATCGGGGCAGGAAAGAGCCCCCTCTTTCCTGCCCAGCGCGCTGCTCTCCGTCCTCCTGTATGCTGCCTGACGGTCTCGGCGAGATTCAAAATGGCCGCCGAGAATTGAAGTCTCGGCGGCCATTTTGAATCTCGCCGAGACCGTCAGGCAGCATACAGGAGGACGGAGAGCAGCGCGCTGGGCAGGAAAGAGGGGGCTCTTTCCTGCCCCGACGTCACTAGACCACCAGGAAACATCGCGTGACGTGAGTAGGGGAGGGCAATCCCGAACTCGGGGGGAGGGCGATCCCGAAATCGGACCTCGCTACCTTCGGACTATAAGACGCACCCCCCATTTTCCTCCCAAATTTGGGGGGAAAAAAGTGCGTCTTATAGTCCAAAAAATACAGTAAATATTGGCATATTCTGGGGGTACACACCCCATTACGGGAGCCCCCCAGATTTGCCTACAGTAGAAGTAAAAATTTCGGGGAGTTACTAACCAATATTAGGGTACGGCAAGAGGCACGACCTGGACATTTTAAATGCAGAAGATGTTCAAATTGCCAACATGCAGCAGAAGGGGATAACGTTTTGAAACCCCACAGCTCTCACAGCCTCCGATACTTTTATTTAAGAGACAGAACGGACTGTAACACGGCCGGTGTGATATATACAGTATGGTGCCCCCGTGGGTTATTTTACATTGGACAATGTGCAAGATTAAGGTACGAATAGGAGAGCATATTAGTAGCATCAGAACGAGAAAAGCAGAGGCTCCATTAGCGGCACATTGGCATGTACATAATCATGCACTAGTAGAATTACAGTGTACTGTTTTGTTACATGTGGTGCTAAACAGAGGTGGTCCTCTGGGGAATATTTTAGCCCGCAAGGAAAAGCGGTTTATTTTTCTCTGGGGTACAATATATCCTCGGGAGTCTCAATAGAGACATTGAGTGGCTGTGAAGACATATAGGGGGGAGCAGCAGGTTGTGGAACGACCAATTGATGAAGGACATGTCATTTATAGGGGCTTTAAAAGGAGCGTATGAGAACAGCAATGTGATGTCACATGCTCCGAACAGGAGTGGATTTGGATACCCACCGTGATAGTTGACCGGAAGATATTATGGAGATAATTTATGTATGTAAAAAGTGTGAGTAAAAGCATGAATATCGTATTGTAAATGTCCCTGTAACAGTTGATATAGTGGGATATATGTTGTGATTGTATCCAGATTCCCCATTTGAAAAAGCAACAGTGAAACTCGGCCAGAGTTAAGGGGATAGCAAGAGATGAGCGGAGCAAGGTTTGTTCACAGGGAAGTTAAGTATATACTTTTTGTTAATATTTGAAAACTATATCACTGGTGACCCCTAAGAGGCAAGCAGGAATTAATAAATGTTATTAACAGATATTATGATAATTGAAGGGTGATATATTTAACCTTCATAGAAGATATTTAGTATCAACAATATATCATTACTGTTACATGGGGGCGGTTAACATTAGTTGATATATTATTGGTGTTATGTATGTATATACTGATGTCTTAAATACATGTTTGTGTGAGGGTTTACATAGTGTTATCTTTAGTGGCTGAATCCACAAGTACGTACATACTTCATTAATAAATTAGGAACACCTAATGTGCAGTGATGGTTCCACTGATTCTACCACTTACCCTCTAGGGGAAAATATGGTAAGAAGGGTGAACTGAGCACATTAAAATAACAACATTAAAAATGTTTAAGTATCTAGTACTAAGTGTACATTGATGATACAAGTTAAAATTTAAAGACAAATGCAGAGTGATGCACTTGGGGTGCAGAAACCCAAAAGAGAGGTACTGAATAGGAGGGGAGAGATTAGTAAGCTCGACTCAGGAGAGACCTTGGGGTGTTGGTGTCCGAGGATCTGAAGGTGAAGAAACAATGTGACAAGGTGATGGCCGTGGCCAGAAGGATGCTAGGCTGCATAGAGAGGGGTATAACCACCAGAAGAAAGGAGGCGTTCATGTCCCTCTACAAGTCATTGGTGAGGTCCCACTTGCAGTATTGTGTTCACTTTTGGAGGCCGTATCTTACTAAAGATGTAAAAAGACTGGAAGCGGTGCAAAGAAAAGCTACAAAAATAGTACGGGCATAGTATGGGATTTGCGTTGCAAACCACATGAGGAGAGACTTGCCGACCTGAAAATGTATACCTTGGAGGAAAGGAGAAACAGGGGTGACATGATACAGATGTTCAAATATTTGAAAGGTATTAATCCGCAAACAAATCTTTTCCGGAGACGGGAAGGTTGTAGAACTAGAGGACATGAATTGAGGTTGAAGGGGGGTAGACTCAGGAGTAATGTCAGGAAGTATTTTTTTTAACGGAAAGGGTGGTGGATACATGGAATGCCTTCCAGTGGGAGGTGGTGATGAAAATGGTAATGGAATTCAAACATGCGTGGTACATACACAATGGAATCCTGTTTAGAAGGAATGGATCCACGGAATCTTAGCGGAGATAGTGGTAACACTGGTAATTGGGAAGCAAAACCAGTATTGGGCAGACTTCTACGGTCTACATCCTGATCATGACTGCATAGGGATGGGCTTGAGTGTAAATTTTAAGGGGCTTCGACGTTAGCTTCAGAACATTTAGTACAAGAACAGTTTTGGGCAGACTTCTACGGTCTGTGCCCTGAGAATTGCAAGGAGAAATCAAACTTATAAAGTATCACATACCATGTAAAATGAGTTTATCTTGTTGGGCAGACTGGATAGACCATACAGGTCTTTATCTGCTGTCATTTACTATGTTACTAAGGGGCCCTTTTACTAAGCCATGTAGGCACCTATGCACACCCAATGTGTACCAAATTGGAGTTACTGCCCAGTTACTGCATGGCCCTTGTGGTAATTTCAATTTTGGCCCGCTTCCACTACATGCGTCTGAAAAATATTTATTTTCTGACGCACATAGACCATTACCTCCCAGTTACCACATGAGACCTTACCACTAGGTCAATGGCTTGCAGTAAGGTCTCAGACACAAAATGGACACGCGGCAATTTTCATTTTGCTGCACTTCCGTTTGGGGGGGAGGAGGCATTTCTTGTAGGTGCACTAAAAAATAATTCTGCATGCGCCCAAAACATGCGTCTACACTACCACAGGCCAATTTTCAGCGCACCTTAGTAAAAGGACCTCTAAATCAAGTGACCTGAGGGGAAGTCCTGGGGCAGGGAAAAGGGATGGCATTCGAAGCATTAGGTGCAGGTGCTAGTGCAAGTTCCGGAGACTATTATCTTATCTACAAACAGTCTTTTTCAAGACCTTTATTTAGCATTCTAGCCTTTGAAGACAGGCTTGTGTGATTTTCACCAGAGGACAGATTCAATTGTGACTGTTATTTTTATGAAACAATACTAATCAGAGACTTCTGAGGCAAGCACGTCCGTGCCAAAACATGGTACCGTGTTGAGTCATCATTAAGAGTAATCAATAAAAGTTATAACTTCACATTAGTGCTCCTTGGTCTGTTTTTGAAGTGCCGGTTCCATAGTAACATAGTAACATAGTAGATGACGGCAGAAAAAGACCTGCACGGTCCATCTAGTCTGCCCACGATAAACTCATATGTGTATACCTTACCTTGATTTGTACCTGTCTTTTTCAGGGCACAGACCGTATAAGTCTGTGCAGCAGTATTTCCCGCCTCCCAACCACCAGTCCCGCCTCCCATCACCGGCTCCGGCACAGACCCCGTATAAGTCTGCCCTCCCCCATCCTAGCCTCTCAACCACCAACCCCTCTTCCCCCCGCCACCCAATTTCAGCTAAGCTTCTGTGGATCCATTCCTTCTGCACAGGATTCCTTTATGCCTGTCCCACGCATGCTTGAATTCCGTTACTGTTTTCATCTCCACCACCTCCCGCGGGAGGGCATTCCAAGCGTTCACCACCCTCTCCGTGAAGAAATACTTCCTGACATCTTTCCTGAGTCTGCCCCCCTTCAATCTCATTTCATGTCCTCTCATTCTACCGCCTTCCCATCTCCGGAAAAGATTTGTTTGCGGATTAATACCTTTCAAATATTTGAACGTCTGTATCATATCACCCCTGTTCCTCCTTTCCTCCAGAGTATACATGTTCAGGTCAGCAAGTCTCTCTTCATACGTCTTGGAACGCAACTCCCATACCATCCTCGTAGCTTTTCTTTGTACCGCTTCCATTTTTTTAACATCCTTCGCAAGGTACGGCCTCCAAAACTGAACACAATACTCCAGGTGGGGCCTCACCAACGTCTTATACAGGGGCATTAAAACCTCCTTTTTTCTGCTGGTCACACCTCTCTCTATACAGCCTAGCAACCTTCTCGCTACAGCCACCGCCTTGTCGCACTGTTTCATCGCCTTTAGGTCCTCAGATACTATCACCCCAAGATCCCTCTCCCCGTCCGTGTCTATCAGGCTCTCCCCACCTAACACATACGCCTCCCTTGGATTTCTACTCCCTAAGTGCATCACTTTGCATTTCTTCGCATTGAATTTTAATTGCCAAACGTTAGACCATTTTTCCAGCTTCTTCAGATCTTTTTTCATGTTTTCCACTCCCTCCGGGGTGTCCACTCTGTTGGAAATCTTGGTGTCATCCCCAAAAGCAAACTTTACCTTGTAACCCTTCGGCAATGTCACTCACAAATATATTGAACAGAATGGGCCCCAGCACCGATCCCTGAGGCACTCCACTACTCACCTTTCCCTCCTCTGAGCAAACTCCATTCACTACCACCCTCTGGCGTCTGCCCGTCAACCAGTTCCTAATCCAGTTCACCACTTCGAGTCCTATCTTCAGCCCTTCTAGTTTATTCAAGAGCCTCCTGTGGGGTACCGTGTCAAAAGCCTTGCTGAAATCTAAGTAGATGACGTCCATAGCATGTCCTTGATTTAATTCTCCCGTCACCCAGTCAAAGAATTCAATGAGATTCGTTTGGCACGACTTCCCTTTGGTGAAACCATGTTGTCTCGGATCTTGCAACTTATTGGCTTCCAGGAAATTCACTATCCTTTCCTTCAGCATGGCTTCCATTACTTTTCCAATAACCGAAGTGAGGCTTACCGGCCTGTAGTTTCCAGCTTCTTCCCTATCCCCACTTTTGTGAAGAGGGACCACCTCCTCCATTCTCCAATCCCTCGGAACCTCTCCTGTCTCCAAGGATTTATTAAACAAATCTTTAAGAGGACCCGCCAGAACCTCTCTGAGTTCCCTCAGTATTCTGGGGTGGATCCCGTCCGGCCCCATGGCTTTGTCCACCTTTAGCTTTCCAAGTTGTTCATATACACTCTCTTCCGTGAACGGTGCTCTATTCACTTCGTTTTCAGGTGTACTTTTGCCAGTCCCTCTCGGTCCTTCCCCAGGATTTTCTTCAGTAAAAACAGAACAAAAGTATCTATTTAGCAAATTGGCTTTTTCTTCATCATTTTCTACATAGCGTTTTGCTGTATCTTTTAGTCTCACAATCCCCTTGTTAGTCTTTCTCCTTTCACTAATATACCTGAAGAAGTTTTTGTCTCCCCTCCGTACATTTCTAGCCATTTGTTCTTCCGCTTGCACCTTCGCCAGACGTACCTCTCTCTTGGCTTCTTTCAGTTTCATCCGGTATTCCTCCCCGTGTTCCTCTACTTGAGATTTTTTGTATTTCTGGAACGCTAACTCTTTAGCCTTTATTTTCTCAGCCACTTGCTTTGAAAACCATATCGGTTTCCTTTTTCTCTTGCTTTTATTTACCCTCCTTACATAAAGGTCTGTGGCCCTGTTTATTACTTCTTTTAGCCTGGACCACTGTCCTTCCACTTCTCGTATGTCCTCCCAGCCCATCAGCTCCTTCCTCAGGTATTCTTCCATTTTGTTAAAGTCAGCTCGCTTGAAATCCAGGACTTTGAGTTTAGAGTGGCCGCCATCCACATGAGCCGTTACATCAAAACAAACCGTTTGATGGTCAATGTTTCCCAGGTGTGCAGCCACTCGGACATTTGACACACTATCCCCATTCGTGAGCACCAGATCCAACGTGGCTCCCTCCCTCGTGGGTTCGTTCACCATTTGTCTGAGCAGAGCACTTTGGAAAGCATCCACAATCTCTCTACTTCTTTCCGATTTTGCAGACGGAACCTTCCAATCTACATCCGGCAGATTAAAATCTCCCAACAGCAGCACCTCTCTTTTCTTCCCCAACTTTTGAATATCAGCAATCAGATCTTTATCTAGTTCTTCCAATTGTGTCGGGGGTCTATAGACAACACCCACGTGGACCAAGGTTCTATCCTCTCTTTTTAAGGTGATCCATATTGCTTCTTCCTTTCCCCACTTCCCTGTCATTTCAGTTGCTGCGATATCATCTCTCACATACAGAGCTACTCCTCCACCTTTACGTCCCTCTCTATCCTTCCTAAAAAGATTATAGCCTGGTATGTTTACATCCCATTCATGGGAACCATGGAGCCATGTCTCTGTGACTGCAACTATGTCCAAGTCAGTCTCCAACATCAGGGCTTGAAGGTCATGAATTTTATTGCTTAGACTGTGAGCATTTGTGGTCATTGCTTTCCAACTACATTTCCTAGTATGTGTTTTGGGTTTAGTGATTTGTGAGTGTCTTTTGTCTTTGGGTACCTTCTCCTCTTTTTGTTCCCTCTTCCTTGCTTTTTCTTTTTTTTTTCTGCATCTCCCACTCCTGTTTTTTGCTATGTTCTTTCCACTTGTATGGTTTTTCTTCATATCAAATCTCCCCATTTCTCCTTTCCTCTAGGGCAGGGGTGTCCAACCTCAGTCTTTGAGGACTGCAATCCAGTCAGGTTTTCAGGATTTCTCCAGTGAATATTCATTAATTATCTAATGAGTTGCAACTGCTTATAACTGATTACACTATTCACTCTATTATTTCTAGTAACAGTTCAACAGATATTAATCAGTTGATCTAAAATGACAGTTAAAATAAGTCAGATGTGACAGTATGTAAAATGAAGCATTGATGTGTTATAGATGATAGGGGGTTCCAGTTAAGACAGGTAGAATGAATGAGTGGTTTGATAGTAAAGTACGAGAGGCATGGAGTACTGATGTGAATAATGGTAAAATAAGGTAATGTAAAAGTATAATAAAAAACTGATAAATACACATATACAAAGAGTGAACTGTTACTAGAAATAATACAGTAATAAAAGTTATAACTTTTATTTATTACTACTACTACCCCTCTCCTCAAGTCGCTTCACTGGCTCCCTATCCGTTTTCGCATCCTGTTCAAACTTCTTCTACTAACCTATAAATGTACTCACTCTGCTGCTCCCCAGTATCTCTCCACACTCGTCCTTCCCTAAACCCCTTCCCGTGCACTCCGCTCCATGGATAAATCCTTCTTATCTGTTCCCTTCTCCACTACTGCCAACTCCAGACTTCGCGCCTTCTGTCTTGCTGCACCCTATGCCTGGAATAAACTTCCTTAGCCCCTATGTCTTGCCCCATCCTTGGCCACCTTTAAATCTAGACTGAAAGCCCACCTCTTTAACATTGCTTTTGACTCGTAACCACTCGCCTCCACCTACCCTCCTCTCCTCCTTCCTGTACACATTAATTGATTTGATTTGCTTACTTTATTTTTTGTCTATTAGATTGTAAGCTGTTTGAGCAGGGACTGTCTTTCTTCTATGTTTGTGTAGCGCTGCATACGCCTTGTAGCGCTATAGAAATGCTAAATAGTAGTAGTAATATTCATGAGATGTATTTGCACGCACTGCCTCCATTGTACACAAATATATCTCATGCATATTTATTGTGGAAATCCTGAAAACCCTACTGCATGAGGGTCGAGGTGGGACACCCCTGCTCTAGGTATACATAATCAGTTCTTCTAGCCTCTTCTTATATGACTTATAGTGTAAACTCCACACCATTTTTGTCACCTCCCTTTGCAGTTTCAGTTCTTTTTGTGTCCTTAGTGAGATATGGACTCCAAAACTTAACACAATACTCCATGTGAGCCCTCACCAATGATTTACACAGAGGCATTAATACTTCCCTTCTTCTGTTTATATTTATTCAGACTTACTATAGCTGCTTACCTAACTAGCAGATCCAAGTGGTTTACTGGCTAAAAATAAACCAAAAAGAAAAAGAACTACAAAATTGTAAAGAAAAGAAACAAACTAGCACAAAAAGCACATACAAACTCTAGAGGAGGTATCAGGTAAGGGAAGAGAAAGGAGGAGGGAAGGGCAGAACCAAAAAGCGGGTAAAAGACCCACAGCTGGTCAGCAAGGAAATATCCAATTTCATCAAAGGCACATCAAGAAATGTCAGGATTTCAAATGAAAGATTCTGAACATAAACAAATGAAATTACCCAATTTCATTGAAAGCAAGTCAAAAAAGCCAAGTTTTTAATTTGCATATGAAAGCCAATTCTGAATGGATCATCAAAGAAAGGGAGTATCAATAAAATGGAGCAGCCAAAAAGAAAGCACGATGTCTAGTTCACTTGAGTTGGGCAGAAAGTGGGCCAGAAGGAACAAACAATAATGATTTATTGATCGAATGGTTAAGCCTCTCTATATGTAGCCTAGAATCCTCCTTGCTTTGGCCACTGCCTTGTCATGTTGTTTCACCATAATGAGATCCTCAGATACTATCACCTGAAGGTCCCTCTCCTGGTCTGTGAATATTGGCTTTTTGCCCCTCATCAGATACAGCACCTTTGGAATTTTACATCCCAAATGCATCACTCTGCATTTCTTCACATTACATTTTAACTATTTTATTTATACCAAACCAAACATTCAACCATTCTTCTAATTTTTGTAGATTTTTTTATGTTGTCCACGCCCTCTAGGATGTTCATTGTTGCATATATTGGTGTAATCTGCAAATAAGCAAATTTTCCCTACTAACCCTTTAGCAATGTCACTCATAAATGTATTGAATAGAATCAACCCCAGTACCAATCCCTAAGGCACTCTAGTCCACTACTCGCCTTTCTTTCCTCCAAGTGAGTTCCATTTACCACCATTCCATCATCTGTCAGTCAACCAATTTCTAATCTAATTCACTACTTTGTGTCTTAATTTCAGGCCATTCAGTTTATTTATTTATTTAAGGCTTTTGATATACTGCAAAATGATCCCAAGCAGGCGACTAAGCGGTTTACAATAACAATCTAAAGACAGATACCTGTGCTGAACGTGGGGGCTGGGAAAAGGAAGGAAGGAAGAATGGACAGGGGGAAAGGAGGGGAGGATGAAGAAAGAGTGCTAAGAAGACGCAGACGGAAATGAAGCTGAGAAAAGATGATGAGTTTTGAGGAGAGTCTTGAAGGACTGTAGAGGCATGGCCTTTCTGAGGGATGAGGGTAGAGCATTCCAAAGTTTAGGGCCTAAAAAGCTGAAGGCAGTGTCCTGGGAAAGCGAAAGATGGAGGGCAGATGGGGATGGAATGCACAGGAGATTATCTGAAGACGAACAAAGTTGCCATGTTGGGGAATAAGGAATCAACAATTTGTTTAAATAGGCAGGGATGTTGGGGAAGTGGCCTTTGAAAACAAGCATGAGCCATTTAAAATGGATACAAGAAGTGATGGGGAGCCAGTGTTCAAGGTAGAGTAGTGGAGTAACATGATCAAAGCATTATGCCCTATGAATTATCTTGACGGCTGTGGACTAAATCAATTGTAATCATTTTAAAGAATATAAAGGGAGTCCAGCATACAGAGAGTTGCAATAATCAATGCAAGTAATGACTAGAGCAAGAATAAGAGAATGAATAGACTGAGGGGAGAGGAATGGACCTGATGCAGTGTAGGGCAAAGAAGGAGGCTTTCATTACATTATCAGTATGTTTTTGAAAGTGAGTTTTGAATAGAAGTGAACTCCAAGGATTCTGATAGAGTCACTGAATGTGTTGTTAAATAAGATGGGGGCAATAGGAACTGGAAACTGTGGCGGGTTGAAGGCATTGGCTTCACATTTAGATCTATTGAGAAAGAGACCATGATCACGGAGCCAAGATGAGACAGCTGATAGGCAGGAATTCAAGATAGTGTGGGGGGGGGGGGGGGGTGAAAGAGGATCATAAACACAGAAGAGACTCCTATGTGGAACCATATTAAAGGTTTTTCCTGAAATTCAAGTAGACTACATCTAGTTTATGTCCTTGATCTAGTTCTTTTATCACCCAGTCAAACAAATTCAAACAGGTTGGTTTGGAACAATGCACGCTGTCTTGGATCTAGGAAGTTAACTATCCTTTCCTTCAGTAGCACTCCCGTTAGTTTTTGGAACCACTGAAGTGAGGCATATTGGTGGTTTCCCCACTTCTTCTCTTGTCACCATTTTTGTACAGAGGGATCAAGTCTGCATGTCTCCAGTCCTGAGGAACCTATCTCAACTCCAATAATTTATTAAACAAGTCTTTTAAGAGGAGCTGCCAGAACCTCTCTCAACTTCCTCAGTAATCTGTGATGTATCTCACTGAGCCCCATGACTTTGTCCACTTTCAGTTTTTCAAGTTGTTCATAAACAATTTCTTCCATGAATGGTGCAATATCTACTCCATTCTTATATATACCTTGTCAGCCAACCGTGGCTCTTCTCCAGATTTCAATTTTACAAGTGACCTATAATATCAGAAACACATTTATCATGAACCCAGATTCTTGTTATTTTAACTCCAGTTGACAAACAAAAGGAAAACTCTTCCTCAGTTCATGGACTAGGAAAGAGTGACTATGCATCTTTGCTGCAGCATAAATTACACATCTGGAACAGTATAAGTATCAAAGTGTGGAAGGCATATACCATGGGTGATTGCTCTCTGGAGTTTACCTACAGTCTGAATGAGATATCTGAAGCATCCTAGAATGAAAATACAATTCATGTTATAATTATTAATTTTATAAGTTAAAAAAATCTAGAGTATGCAACATGTTTTTGAAATCCAGAATATGATAGAAAAGAGTTGAAAATCAAGATCACACAGAATATTTCAATAGGTATGATATCAAAAGATACTTGGGACCCTGCTTACAAAGGCACACTAGCGTTTTTAGCGTGCACTGTGAAGACACCCATAGGAATATTATGGGCATCTACATGGTTAGCGCATGCTAAAAACGCTAGCACACTTTTGTAAGCAGAGCCCTAGGTCTTAACTTGGTTTGTTGTCAATCCATTGGGTATGGCAATAAGTCTATGTCATATATGCTCCAAATTTAAGGGAAATATATGCTTGTTGGTCTTTTGTCTAAGATGAAATTTAAGGTTCAAGGCTTCTTCATCCTTTCAACTAAGATGAAGAACCTGTATAATGGAGGTTAATGCCCTACAATCTGACTCCAATACAAAACTGGACCCTGAACAAACCATGAAGATTACACCTTTCATTTGAAGCAGCTTGAATACACCACCAATAAAATAACATCCGTGATCTGACCTAATCTGTAGGAAAGCAGACTAGTGGGTGGCAGATGCAAGTCTTGACTCTTTCCAGAAAAGGCTGGAAGCTTCATGAAACTGGCAGAAAAAGAGATGGCCAGGATAAGTAATGGGAGGCTCTGGTGGCAGCAGAATTCCATCTAACTATAAGACTCCACATAGAAGCAGGGTCTTAGGTTTTACATCTCCTGGCCTTTGACCTTCTATTAGCTAGGAAGAGACTTCTAGCCAAGTCTTATCAATATAGGTCTCAGAATATTGAGCCTTTTAACTGTGTCACCCAGACCAGTACTCAAACAGGCACAGAGCGTGAGTTTTAACCTGCAGGAACCAGAACCTATAATGTTTCTGACCTGTAATGAGTGCATGATGGTGAGGGCCCCCCTCTGCACTCCTAATCATAGATAGGCGATGGGGAATAAGCTACTATTGTGAATTACATCAAGGTGTCCTAGAAATAATACTTGTGGTACAGGAATGTCTTAAGGCTGAAGGATAACATTATTCTTTATCACTTTAACATGAGTCATAAAGGGCCCGGGTACGGCTAACAGGATCCCAATTAAGAAAACTACCTTTGAGCTCAGAGTCCCCGAGTCTCACTACTGCTGCCTGCAAACTGTACGTGATAACCAACTTGAAAAAGTTAATTGATAATCTGGTAAAAAGAAGACTGATAATCCTATCTGCTCCTAGCAGAAGGATTAAGAAGGAGGCGAATTGTGTTTAACCCCCTATCACCCTTGTGGTAGAACTTCAGAGTGAAGAAGTTATAGCCCATTTGTTTCACACGAAGGGGATACAATTGATAAAATTCATAAATATAACTGGAATACAGTTACAGGTTGTATTGTTGATGCCTTTGCCACACAAGATTGTTTGAATGCCTTTGAAATGAATTAAACAAACATTGGTTCAGAGCAACATATCTGGAGTCAGCCGAGTTATTAAGTGCATTTATATAGAAGTCTTAACTGCTTATTTTGTCTTCTAGATTTATCCAGCCCCTGACTTGGTCCTGATAATAAATTTGTTTGTGCACCCAGTTCTTACTCCATAGGGCATGCTCTAGATCAGAGGTGGGCAACCTGTGGCCCATGGGCTGCATATAAACAGAAAATGGCTTGCACACACATCATTAACCAAACTTTTTGTTGTCAGTGGAACTGCTGAAGAATACAATGGGATAAGACTTGTTTGACAGTGTTAGCAACTGTTTGGAAAGACAGAAGTATATTGCAACAGACCATTCTGGTAATAATTTATGTTCCTTCAGTCATCACATTGAGTTTTGTTGACATATGGCACATTTATTAATTTTCTGTGTACTGTCTGCTAGGGATAGTGCTGACATTCATACAGCCCTCTGTGTATAAAGGTTGCTCACTCCTGCTCTAGGCAGCCACCTAGGCAAACATACCAACCCAGAGTTACACATCAAAATAAAATGTAATGTTGTGCTGCCAGTTTCTTAAGAGGCTCTCAACAGAAGTTTGTATATAATTTACATAAAATAATTTAACCATTATTTCCCAAGGAACCCACTCCAGCAAACCACTGGTAACAGGCATTTGTGAGTGTGGATTGTTTGACTTCAAATATAGAAAGTTGTAGTGAAAGCCAGTCCTCACAAACAGAATCAATTAAATAAAAATGGGGAAAATTGGAAAAACTCAATGCCAATGGGCAAAACAATTATTTATATATTTTGAAAAGGCAATCTGGAAACAACAAGTAAATGCACACTTACACTGTGACATAATGGTGCATGTCCCCTTCTTCCATTTGCAGACTTAGGCATGTCTGTATGGGGAGTTCATCGTGATCAGCCACAACAATTTGTCTTGTTAGGTTAGCAAGGGTCCTGTGGATGGATTGGTAGGGGAGTGGGGGGTAAGAAGTCTGGCTGGTGTCTATGTGAGTAGGATGGTATGTAGATTTGTTCCTACAGAAAGAGTCTAGATATGTATCTGAGGGATATGGAGGGTTGAGGTATGTGTCAAGGTGTTTTTGTGGGGGGTGTGCTGTTGAGGTTTATGGCCAGAGGTATATAGAATTTCCCTTCCCCTTGCACTCTTATTCCCTCCCTACCTTGCCACCATCCATTTTGCACTTTTCATCCCTATCCTTCGAAACCCTGGAGCTTTTGGCACCATGTGTCGAGAGTGACCGATGATGATGCTTCTTGGCCTTCGCCCGAAGTGTGTCACCAAAGCTCCTCAGTACCGACGAGGACAACGTCGAATCTTCACATGGGGTCAGGTCCGATGATGGACGGTCCTAGGGTTTCTGCATAGCAGGAGGCCTCGAGGCAGGTGGAGACCCACTCGATGTTCCACTGCTCCCAGTGTCTACAGGCCTATTAGCAGCCATGCTTACCAATGTTGGTGTGATGCTCGACATCGATGATGATGTCTCGGATCTCGATGTCAACGTCAAGGAACCAGACTTGGCTCCAAACATCCTCTCTCATTGAGCCTCTGGAAAGCTGGATCCTCTTCTTCATGCGAAGACGGAGAACATAGTTAGCAGGGCTATGGTCAGGCCCAAAACACTGAAGACTAAGAACGGATGTCCTTCCCAGTGACTGTCCGACTGCACCAGGCACAGTGCTTGAAGCCACTGGGAATCTTCGTGGACATGGACAGAAAAACTTTGTTGACTAAATTAGACGACGCAATGGTGCCTGAAAAGGAAAGGGAAAGTCCCAGCAGAAGTCAGGACCTAAAGCGGCCTGATGGCGGAAAAAACAAACAAAACTTAAAATTCTAATGAAATTAAAGAAAAGGAAAATGGGGGTTCCAACAACAGGAACACAATTAAGAAATGGAAAAATAGCCAGAAAGGAAGAAAAAGCACCTTCTCCTCACGTGGAAAAAGAACTGAGGAGACCGCGACGGGTGGGAAGGCACTCACACATGCACGGTGGAGCGCAGCTCACGCACCACAAAGCTCTCATTTAGATTTGGTAAATGCTGGATCGGGCAATGCGGATCAGCATCACCCACATGTGAGACTATAGAAGCGTGCTTGTCCTCGGAGAATGCATGGACAGCTAGAGAGAAAACAACAGATCAGAGTTAAAAAAAAAAAAAAAAGATTTAAAAAATATATAGGTTAATTTTAAAACAAACCTTCTGTATTTCAAGTATGAAAATATAAGCAAATAGATTTAAAAATAAAGCAAAACAAAAAAATCTCAAACAATCTTGGAGCAAAACCTTCAGACATTTGTTGAGGAATTCCACCAGTATTACTATTGAAGTCCCCTCATCCCAGAAGACAGGAGGAATATTTCTTGCCGGCAGGACAGAACAACCTTAATGCAAGATTTGCACAAAAGTTCCACTTTTTATTTCTCTGCAAAAGAAACCTGCTTACCCTTGTTTCAGTTTGCCAGCATAGCAAGGATTTTTTTTCCTGTAAATTCAAATGACCCAACTATTGGAAACAAACAAACAAACAAACTTTAATTAGGCTGGTGAATTCAGGCTTTTCTGGCAAAAAGTTCAGAAATATATTGTCCTCATGTCTGAACTGAGTCCAAAACGTTTTTTGTCCAAACTGGATAACATACTGGCTGGTGAATAAGGTGATTACACTGTATTTCCCGTGACCTATATACAATAATGCTTAAAAAAACACATACTGCTCTAATATAGCAGTGTACCAATTTTAATGACATTTGCCCCTTTCATAGCCAAGTCTCTGCATCTGTACACCTTAGTTTTATTACAGATAAAACAAGATACCAAACCATTAAATAAAATTTTGATTTTTCAGCACATTTAATAGTGTCTCTACATATAGCAACAATTAAAAAAAATGAACATTGTGCATTTGAACACATACAAATTCAAGTTTAAATGAACATGCTATCTAACTAAGATTAAACTAGCACTTTCTACTGGTAGAAATCTCTGCTTCTTTCTTATTTTTCTCCAGTATTGCAAATCATTTTGTAAATGTAACAGAAGAAAAGTCTGTTGGGTTTTTGTTCTATGTGAATCACCGTGTCTCTGTCGAAGTAAACTTCATGGTTGTAAGTCTGAAATAGAAATCGCATAAAAGATTTACAAAATAATAACAAAAACATACTATGCTCCTGCCTTTTCAACAACATAGTCTTTCTGATCTACCAGTTAAATATTGTCTTTGTATTTTAGAGTCAGTATTTATAGAAAAGCTCTGCATCTTCAAATATTGCATCAAGTGGTGTGCCACTGGGGGCCCAAGCCGCTCCCTCCCCAAATTATCCAACTCCCTTGCTGTGGTTGGCAGCAATCCCAAGCCCACTAACTGCAGACCATCTCCTCCTTCTCCTCTGGTCTGGCGGCTAGAACTCTCCAAGCTCTACAGCCAGTGTCACTATCCTCAAGCTGCTCCTGCCATTGCCTGGCCACTCCCTCCCCCATGCATGCTCTATTTTTATGCATGTGCGAAACCTGAGTTTTGAGTCTCATTCATTAGAAATCAAAAACCAGAAGAACAAAGTCCCACACAGCATAGGAGCCGACTCTGTGGGTGCTGTGGTTGCTTGAGCACCCCCAATATTGAGCAACTTCCTTGTATGTGTCCATAGAGGTGTTATTTCCATTTGGGCTTAGCACCCCCAATAATTTTGAAAAGTTGGCTCCTATGCCACACAGTATGCAAGTCACACAATGTTTAAATAAACGTTTTGCATGAGTTACACATCATCTAGCTGTGTTTTGTCTTTCATTCGTTAGAAACACAGGTCTAGACCAAAATGTTGAAGTTTTCACCCTAGAAGTTTTGGTTTTGTTCAATTTTGGCTGTAAAATGTCAAAGTGTTAGCCACAATCTAATCCTGCCTTTCAAAAACCCCCTACATGCCCTCTTGTGATTTGGACACACTGCAGACGAAGTACACAGATACACGTCTGCAAAACAGGTTTTGAAAATACTGATTTGGATGTTTTGAGAAGAAATCTGTCCAAATAGTGCTTTATGACACTTTTTGGACATTTTTCTCTTTCGTAAATGAGCCCAACAGTAACCCATAGAACTTTGTAAATCTAAATGCTTTGAAAATGAGCCCCATATTGATTTATTTTCAATATCTTTAACGAGAGCATGGCTAGCCTTCATTATTTTCCATGTTTACTTACCACATCCCATGATTCTATCAGTCTGATACTCTTCAGCAGTTTGCCATTTTCATTGCTGTAGAAGTCAATATGAGCGCTTCCATCAGTATCAGTCTGAGTCACTGCCACCACTGACAGCAAATCCAGCTCATCTTCATAATCCACAACTTTAAAAGTCTTAAAATTTGAAAACAATTGAATTTAATGTTGTTTTCTACTACTTATATGATGTCTTTTTAAGTACCAGGCCAATTAGAAAAACAATGAACACTAAATACATCAAAATGTAAAACAAAAAGGAGAATAAAAATATAATTATAACCTAAACAAACAAATAATAATGTAAGCCTAAATTGAACTTCACCAAAATCACTCACAAACGGAAACTTTTTGTTGTGATTTCTGTGTGTTCTTTGTTAAGTTTCAAGGTCAAAGTATATATTCTATGCTGAACTTTTCAGGTAATAGGAAGATTTTGGATTGATTGTTGTCACTGCAGGGGATAGCTCATTTTGCTTTGGATTGATACTTAATGTGACTGCTATTTCCTAAAATAAATAGTTTCCTTTTTTTTTTGACTTATGACATCTGCTGCCTTATTTCTTCTTGGGTTTTCCCTATCTTGAAGTCTTCCTGACAATTATAGGGGCCCTTTTACTAAGGTGTGCTGAAAAATGGCTTGCGGTAGTGTAGGTGCAGGTTTTGGGTGTGCGCCAATCTATTTTTCAGTATGCCTGTAAAAAAGGCCTCTTTTTGTTGCCGAAAATGGACGTGCAGCAAAATGAAAATTGCCGCGCATCCATTTTGGGTCAGAGACCTTACTGCCAGCCATTGACCTAGCGGTAAAGACTCATGCAGTAACTGGGTGGTAATGACCTAAGCACACCAAATGCGGATGCGCGACAGAAAATAAATATTTTTCAGACGCTCGCCAAAAATGAAATTACCGAAAGAGCCACACTGTAGTCAGGCGGTAACTCCATTTTGGCGCATTGGGCATGCGTAGACACTTACGCGGCTTAGTAAAAGGACCCCATAATTTTGCTTTCTTTTGTTAACTATTCTCTACTCTTTTTCTTATTAGGTGCATTTGACCCAAGTTATAGTTTCTATAGGAGAGGCTCTATCCACGTCTTTCTGTATAGGCATAAAGACACACACACATATATGCCTCATATAGCCCCTGCCCACCCCCCCCCCCCCCCCCCCAGCAAGACCCATATTACCATATCTTTTCACACTCAGTCCCTGAAAAGACATGCATAAGTTTGTAAATGGAGGAAGAGGAAATGCACCAGTTTGTCACACTATAAGTGTGCACTTTTAAACTTGTTTTCTTTGATGTGATCTGTGTTGGAATTTCTTGATCAAGAAATCCTTCTTGTATATTCATCTTTTTTATTTAAAAAAAAAAAAAAACCCAGAGACCTGAAAACTCCAAAACCATACAAAAAATATACTTGACTATAATAGTTATGTTTTTAATTTTATTTTTTGGGGCCCCTGTTCTATAATTATTACATACAATAGCCATCTTGGTGTACATAAGTATATAAGTATTGCCATACTAGGACAGCCCAAAGGTCCATCAAGCCCAGCATTTTGTTTCTGTTTCCAAAACTCACTGAGCTAATATCATACAAAATTTTATTTGTTTTATCATTAGAGCTTTTCTTTCATTAGGAAACAGTAGCATATATATAGCAGGCACCAGAGGAGCACCCACTTAAGTGGGAAAACACAAACAGTGCAATTGTAGGGAACAGGAGTAGTGTATGCAACAGTATACATCAAGCCCAGCATTCTGCTTCTGGCAAGATCCCAAAACAGTACAATAGATTTTATGCCACTTATGATTTCATCAGTTGTGTGGATGGGAACATATCCTCAACATCAGGCCTGACCTCCGTGTCACCTCTTAAAACTCTCAGACTCAAAGCAGCTGAGAAGGGTAAAGGTGAAAGGGAGTGGTAGGCAGATCAGTTGTCTGGTATTAGGGGTGCTTAATAACCCATGGAATCGGCATACATACTGCCCTGCAAAGGAAAAAAGAAGCAAGTGCCTATCTTTATTGAAGCACTTACTTCTTTTTGCCATTAACAATAGTGGTAACAGAATAAATAAGGCAAGAATAAATATTATATTCTGCCGGTTACAATAAATGGGATTATTTGGAGAAGCAGGCAGTAGTCCAATAAAAATCAGCGGGCTGTGTTATGTACATCATAAGAAAATGAAAGAATGGAAATAACTTTGCAAAGGATACCACCTAAGAATATGCCCAAAGGGGGGAAATAATCATTAGATAGGATAGTTGATGGTCTGAGAGAAGCTGGCAGCATTGTTAAATTTCAGCTTCAGAAGGGATGGCCCAGTGCAGTCTCTTGATCTGAGACTTCCACATCCTTGGTTAGCTGAAGCTGGGGATGTTATGGAGGTATCATTCACAGCCCCATGATGGGGAGAGAGGGAGCCATGGTCATCACTGAGGGCAACATTTGGATTTAGAGCCCAAGATACACTGGAAGAACTCTGGTGCATAACTCCTGCCCTCCAGACTATTACTGCAATAACTAAACTAGGAACAGTGCATAGGAGGGGAGGAGGTGAAGGGAAGGGGAGGCCGAATCCTTGACTAAATTTGAAGATTTGAATAAAGGCTTGTGGTACTAGGATCTCAGCCCCGGTTTCAAATGAGCTGAAATTAAAATGAAAGAGGAACTACCAGGTCAAAAAATAAAATAGAAAATTCAGCTTCAGTATATCGAAAGATGAAACATAATTGATAATCCCCCCCCTCAAATGTTTAGCTACACTGTCTTATTTCATACATATCCTAACAGAATAACCTTTGCTCCAGCAACAGTCATTTCTAAACATATGCACCACTCCATATTGCTCAAAATGTTTCAGCTAGGTTGTCAGTACTGCAGGGAGAGGGGCTGTGTTGCCTTATGCTGCTACAGAGTGATAATACAAGAGCATACAAAGAATCTGCAAGCCTAGCAAATCCTGGAGCTCTGAAGCAGATGTTAGCAAGAAGAAAAAGAAATATAGTGATTCTCAGTAATTCCTCTTCTGAGAGAATAATGCATCAACCAAAATATAATGCACACTAGAGAATTATGTGCCTACATAATTTCAAGCATAGTTGATTACAGTGAACATGACTGCATAATTTTCCATATAAACTCAAGGACTTAGACTGGATAGCACCCCTCTCGCTGCTAGACTGCTGACTACATCTTAGTGATTTTGAGTTTTTCAATAACTTAAAACTTGCTACAGTAGAGACCATTATAAAGAACAAAATTACAGAGCATATTCAAAAGCATGGATTAATGAGACAAAGTCAACATGGATTTAGTGAAGGGAAATCTTGCCTCACCAATCTACTACATTTCTTTGAAGCGGTGAACAAACATGTGGATAAAGGTGAGCCGGTTGATATTGTGTATCTAAATTTTCAGAAGACGTTTGACAAAGTTACTCATGAAAGACTCCAAAGGAAATTAGAGAGTCATGGGATCGGAGGTAGTGTTCTATTGTGGATTAAAAACTGGTTAAAAGATAGAAAACAGAGTAGGGTTAAATGGTCAGTATTCTCAATGGAAAAGAGTAGTTAGTGGGGTTCCCCAGGGGTCTGTGCTGCGACCGCTGCTTTTTAACATATTTATAAATGACCTAGAGATGGGAGTAACTAATGAGGTAATTAAATTTGCTGATGACACAAAGTTATTCAAAGTTGTTAAATCGCAGGAGGATTGTGAAAAATTACAAGAGGACCTTACGAGACTGGGAGACTGGGCGTCTAAATGGCAGATGACGTTTAATGTGAGCAAGTGCAAAGCATTGCATGTGGGAAAGAGGAACCCGAATTATAGCTACGCCATGCAAGGTTCCACGTTAGGAGTCACAGACCAATAAAGGGATCTAGGTGTCATCGTTGATGATACATTGAAACCTTCTGCTCAGTGTGCTGATGCGGCTAAGAAAGAAAATAGAATGTTAGGTATTATTAGGAAAGGAATGGAAAAGAAAAATGAGGATGTTATAATGCCTTTGTATCGCTCCACGGTGCAACCGTACCTTGAATATTGTGTTCAATTCTGGTTGCCGCATCTCAAAAAAGATATAGTGGAATTAGAAAAGGTACAGAGAAGGGTGACGAAAATGATAAAGGGGATGGGACGACTTCCCTATGAGGAAAGGCTAAAACAGCTAAGGCTCTTCAGCTTGGAGAAAAGGCGACAGAGGAGATATGATAGAGGTCTATAAAATGAGTGGAGTTGAACGGGTAGATGTGAAGCGTCTGTTTACGCTTTCCAAAAATACTAGGACTAGGGGGCATGCGATGAAGCTACAATGTAGTAAATTTAAAACGAATCAGAGAAAATATTTCTTCACTCAACATGTAATTAAACTCTTGAATTTGTTGCCAGAGAATGTGGTAAAGGCGGTTAGCTTAGTGGAGTTTAAATGGCTTCCTAAAGGAAAAGTTAAAAGACCATTATTAAATGGACTTGGGGAAAATCCACTATTTCTGGGACAAGCAGTATAAAATGTTTTGTACTTTTTGGGGATCTTGCCAGGTATTTGTGACCTGGATTGGCCACTGTTGGAAACAGGATGCTGGACTTGATGGACCTTTGGTCTTTCCCAGTATGGCAATACTTATGTACCAGCTGCTATTATATCCAAGCACCAGAAGACACCAAGGAACTCCTTTTACTGAAGATCAGAACATGTTATCTGCAGCAGGCCCCATAGCAAAAGACCCCCCCCCCCCCCCAGGTTAGCAATTGTGAAATTGGGTTGCCAACAGGCGCTACCCTAGCCAGGGAGAACAGTGGTACAACAGGGACCAAAGGGGGATGTGTGCAGGTCCAGTGCTGCACAAATAAAGTATAAGAGAAGAAGGCGAGAGTGATGCACGCAGATTGGAGAATGATAAATATAGAGATTGAGTGCGAGACCCCCCACCATTGGTATTCATCTCAGGAAATGAAGAGATCTGCACACCAGAGTGAAATGAGAGGTGGTCCACTGACCAGAGGAAAAATCCATTCAAAATATAGCACTGCTACTGCTGCTAGCCTGGCCCCAATTTCCTCCCCATCCTACCCAAGAAAATAAAAATAGATAGGGTAGGAAAGCAGAAGACAGAAGTAGATGACAAGCGGATTTCATCTCTAGTGAGTACATCCTGGAGGAATTTTACAATTCCCGCACATATATAAGTCTCAACAACTCCTCTAATATACTTGAATATATGTTTACTATTAAGTTACCTCTTGTTCTGGGTCATCATCAAGCTGCTCAAACCGTTTTTTCACTACTCGACCCGAAGCTGTTACAGTTACAAGACGGTTCACCTTGTAAAATAAAAATGATCCGATTAGATATTATGACATCTTAGCAGTAGCATAAAAATTTGCTGTTCCTAAAATTTTGTGTACATTCCAAAACTCATTGATCTTAGATCATATGAAATTGTATTTGTTTTATCATTAGAGCTTTTCTTTCACTGAGAAACAGTAGCATATATACATATATAGGAGGTACCAGAGGAGCACCCACCTAAGTGGGAAAACACAAACAGTGCGATTGTAGGGAACAGATGGAGTAGTGTATGCAACAGGATACTTTCACACACAGTAAGGGATGACATGGAAAACAGGATATTCACAATAAAAGGTGGTCTTTATTCTGTAGAGGTCAAAGACTCAACATGGCATTGTGTTTCAGCCAAGTGCCTGCTTCAGAAGTTTAAAGCAAAAGAAACATATATAAATATATATAATAAATAACTGACATCAGTAAAAATATATGTAAGTGGAAAACAAGTCTTTTTAAACAGTTTTTTGCCTTTTAGATCATTTTTTGAATACTATGCTCCTTTGGTGTTTTTTTTTCTGTAAAATTCCACTTTGCCCAGGATTTTTACACTACCTTGCAGTCTTGCCTCTCCTTTATATCCGACACACATATTTTTGCTACACATGCATATTAAAATTCTAGTGTGGAAATAGTGATGCAGATGTTCCAGTGTTCTAAATACATTAACATTTTACCTCTTCCTTAAGTTTTTCTGCATCTCGGTGTTTGACCTGGAGGCACAAATCACTTTTAATTTAAAGCACAGTGTTTGATGTACATATTTTTTTGTAACTTATGCATGCTCATTTTTTGCTATATTGTCAATCTTTTACAAACTCCTGTACTTTCAACCTTTTTTTGGTCTCTTTTAGTGATATCTACCAGGTTGGTATAATCTTTTTGAGAGGGCTATATAATCCACTTTACACTTCTTTATATAATAAGTATACCATCAGTCCTTCAAGTGTTTTTCCAGTTTTACAATACATGTTCATCACATTTTTAACTATATTTTAATGTATTTTTAATTACATTTTATATATTACTTGTTTTCCACTTACATATGTTTTTACTGATGTCAGTTGTTTACTGTTTATTTATTTATGCTTCTTTTGCTTTAGACTCCTGAAGCAGGCACTTAGCCGAAACATGGTGCAGTGTTGAGACTTTTAGGGCTTTGTTTAGTAAGCCGCATTTTAAGCGCATTAACATTTTTAACATGCGTTAACTGTGTATTCGCCTACAATATCCCTATAGGCAGCTACACAGCAGACACGCTAATTGTAGGCGCATTAAAAATGCTAACGCGCCTTAGTAAACAGGGCCCTTAGAGTCTTTGACCTCTACAGAATAAAGACCACCTTTTATTGTTAATATTCTGTTTCTTCTTCATTCCTTACTGTGTGTGGAAGTATCCTGTTGCAAACACTACTCCTTCTGACTGTTGTAGTATATATATAGGGTCACGAATATGGCTATTAGTTAAAAAATTAAATGCCCACTGTTTCCCATTTGTTGTATCTTGGCTACTAAACATGCTGTCAGTAAAATGTGTTTCCCAAGAAAGGCAACAGGAAGCCTCCTAAATGTCAAAATTAAGCTCTGCAGTTCCAAAGCAGTAATTCAAAATCTTGCTGAGTTATGAAAAAATGTTCTTTAAAATCTTCTGTATATTCAGCTGGGCAATGAAGCAAGAAGCCTTCACTGCTAGATACAATCTCTGATAAGGCCCTGAATGGATCAGAAAGAGGTAGAGAACAAAGCTTCTCATAAAGTCCAAAATTACAGAGAAACTAGAATTATTTCTTCCTACTAAAGGTGTGTTCTATATATCTGAGATAAAAAAAACCTAAACAGAAATACTACCTCCTCAAAAGATCTTCATAGAAAAAACAAGGTCAGATCATTATCAATCATTACTTCAAATTTTTAAACTTGTCCTAGTTCAAGTGTCTCCACTACTTCAACATGTGGAGATTAATTTTGTAACAGGTTTAGAAAACTGTTTCTTCAGCTAAAAAGTAGGAAATTTGCATAGGAAGCTACTTTTAAAAGTTCCCCTTTAAGTGCCTGATTAAAATCCAAGATCTAATTTTACCTTTATTGATCCTACTCAATTGAAAAATATTTTGTTTGATCGTGAGATGAACAGTGTTAGCGCTGAGATTTGAAGGGTCTCTTAGAGACTAGTGGGTCTAGAATAGAGGGATTTTTGATGTAAAGAGTCTAGGATTTATTTTTTTTCCCTCTGGATCCCCTTTAATACCGTTTTAATTATTCCCTTTGTCTCTTCAATAACATGGGTTTTGATAAATGGTGGAAGACTGTATTTCCTTAATTTATTGTACAAATTCATTATTTTTCTTCTCTGTGTTTGTTTTGGAAATTGTAAACCACAGATCGTCTAGGCAGAGATGGCCAGAGGGTGCCTATTCTGGGCCCATTTTATAAAAAGACACAGGTGCCTATTGGGCTCATTTTTGAAAGAGAAGGACGCCCATCTTTCAACATAAATTGGAAGATGGATGTCCTTCTCCCAGGGTCGTCCAAATCAGTATAATCAAAAGCTGATTTTGGACATCCCCAACTGCTTTCTGTTGCAGGGACGGCCAAAGTTCAAGGGGGTGTATCGAAGGCGTAGCGAAGGCGGGACTTGGGCATGCCTAACACTTGGATGTCCTCGACCCATAATCAAAAGAAACAAGGACGTCCCTGACAAACACTTGGATGACTTTACCTGGTCGTGTTTTTCTTACGACCAAGGCACAAAAAGGTGCCCGAAATGACCAGATGACCACCGGAAAGAGTCGGGGATGACCTCCCCTTACTCCCCCAGTGGTCACTAACCCCCTCCCACCCTCAAAAAATATCTTTCAAAATATTGATTGCCAGCCTCTATGCCAGCTTCAGATGTCATACTCAGCTCCATCACAGCAGTATGCAGGTCCCTGGAGCAGTTTTAGTGGGTGCCGTGCACTTCAGGTAGGCGGACCCAGGCCCATCCCCCCTACCTGTTACGTTTGTGGAGGAAACAGGGAGCCCCTCCAAAACCCACTGTACCCACATCTAGGTGCCCCCCTTCACCCATAAGGGCTATGGTAATAGTGTACAGTTGGGGGTAGTGGGTTTTGGGGGGCTCAGCACACAAGGTAAGGGAGCTATGTTCCTGGAAGCAATTTATGAAGTCCACTGCAGTGCCCCCTAGTGTGCCCGGTTGTTGTTCTGGCATGTCAGGGGGACCAGTGAACTACAAATGCTGGCTCCTCCCACGACCTTGATTTCATGGTGGAGTTCCTGCCAATGTTGCGATAAAGGAGCCTCCGGTTTGCAAGTTCATATACTACTAATGTGTTCACCTATTCAAACACCTATCGCAACATTGGCAGGAACTCCATCATGAAATCAAGGATTTGAAATATACAGTTCTATTGCATGTTGAACTAAAGAGAGGAGGGGTCTTGAGCAACATTCTTGCTCAAAAGGAGCAGAGATTTATATTTTCTTGGAACACTGTTCAACCCCGAGGATTGAACAGAGAGGTTGAGTGGCTATGAGAAGAGGACTGAAGGGGATGGGTGAGGAGTTGGGCTATGTCAGACCTGTATGCTGTGTGTGGAGGGGTTTTGGGTTGGATGATAAAGCTGATCTGGGGCGGATAGATGGGAGGATGGAGGGACTTATGAACCAATAATGTTAAAGGGGTGGAGCTCCACCAGGTATTTATGGAGCGCGGGAAAAGTGACGTCAGACACTCTGAGCAGTGAGAAGGGATCGTTCTGACGGTGACCCATCTGGGGCATGTGTCTGATAGTGGTTTTCAAAGAAATATTGTAAGCAGTTCTAATTTTGGTAATAAGAGTTATAAGCTCGAGGTTAAACCATATGTTTCAGTGTGACTGTGTGTTTGGGGTTAGTATATTGCTGATTGTTAATTTATTTGTAGATTTCCCTTTCTGAAGACGCATCGCGAAACTCAGTCAGAGTTAAAGGGATTGACGATTTGAATATGAAAGAATGAATAGGATGAATGAATCACATGTAAAATAACGGGAAACTGAACACGAGCGCAACATACCCCAAAGGGAAGTATAATAAGGAGTAGGTCATACTAAATTTTAATCTCTCTAGCACTTTCATCTTAAGGACTGAACCACATAGGATCAGCGCCTCAGCTATAGTGTGGTGTGGTGTCTAATTTACTGGATATGCAGCTTAGATAAGAACGAGGTACCCAAATTTACAGATTTGATTGTATTATCTATGAATGAATATATGTTAGAATTATCTGCTTAAAAAGAGTTTGGTAAGCCTCTCAATATTGAATAAGGTCCAGGTTAATTTTGCTGTATGTACATACACTACTTATAAAGAGGTGGAACACTTAACGTGCTATGATGGTTCCCTCATGACACTACCGCATATTCCTTTTGGAATATAATGGCTGGAATGGGTATGGACTGAGCACATTAATACACAATATAAATTTTATTGTTTGGATCTCTGTATGGAGATGGTTGTGTTTTGAGTTTTGGAATTTTATTTTGAGATTTAGTAAGGAGTTAAAATTTAATGCCAAGAAGTGTAGTGATGCACTTGGGGTGCAGAAACCCAAAAGAGAAATACCGAATAGGAGGGGAGAGATTAGTAAGCTCAACTCAGGAGAGAGACCTTGGGGTGTTGGTGTCTGAGGATCTAAAGATGAAGAAACAATGCGACAAGGTGATGGCCGTGGCCAGAAGGATGCTAGGCTGTGTAGAGAGGGGCATAACCAGCAGAAGAACAGAGGTGTTGATGCCCCTCTACAAGTCGTTGGTGAGGCCCCACTTGGAGTATTGTATTCAGTTTTGGAGGCTGTATCTTGCTAAAGATGTAAAAAGACTGGAAGCGGTGCAAAGAAAAGCTACAAAAATGGTATGGGATTTGCGTTGCAAACCGTACGAGGAGAGACTTGCTGAACTGAACATGTATACCTTAGAGGAAAGGAGAAACAGGGATAATGTAATACAGATGTTCAAATATTTGAAAAATATTTGAAAACTATTAATCCGCAAATGAACCTTTTTCGGAGACGGGAAGGCGGTAGAACTAGAAGACATGAATTGAGGTTGAAGGGGAGGGGCAGACTCAGAGTTAATGTCAGGAAGTATTTTTTCATGGAGAGGGTGGTGGATTTGTGGAATGCCCACCCGCGGGAGGTGGTGGAGATGAAAACGGTAATGGAATTCAAACATGAATGGGATAAACACAAAGGAATCCTATTTAGAAGGAATGGTTCCGTGGAATCTTAGCGGAGACTGGGTGGCAACGCTGGTAATTGGGAAACAAAATGGGAGATGGGCAGACTTCTACGGTCTATGCCCTGATTGTGACTGGATAGGGATGGGCTGGAGTTTAAATTTTAAGGGGCTTCGACGTTAGCTCCAGAACTTTGTACAAGAACAGTGCTGGGTAGACTTCTAAGGTCTGTGCGCTGAGAAAGGCAAGGACAAATCAAACTTGGGTATACATATAAAGTATCACATACCATACAAATGAGTTTGTTGGGCAGACTGGATGGACCGTACAGGTCTTTATCTGCCATCATTTACTACGTTACTAATGTCAGAGACTGACAGTGTGGAGGCAAAAACAACATAGCCAGTCTCAAAGCCAAACAAATGCTTAACTGAAAAATAAGCTTCTTAGCAGCAAAATTAAACACAGTTCTAATCAAGCATCTTCCTTTATTTTCTCCCACTGGATTTCAGCTTAACGCCTGAGAAAAGGCACTTCCTTATGTTCGTTAGATCAGCAGTCACAAATGCAGCAAGCTCCCAGCACTCCAGTCTGGGAAAGGTTTCAAAGGTGCTTACCCTTAGAGCTTTTCTATGGCCTAAAGTTCTGAAGTCATCTCTCCAGGCTTCCTTATCTTTGGAGCCCTTTCTCCTCAGGAATTTCAGCCCGAGACCTGCTTCTGGCATGTAGGGAACAGGATTCTCTAGCCCTGGACATTAGCTATCCATTCCTCCTGCTGCTTTACTTATCTAAGGAAGCGTTTTTTTTATAAGTCAGGCATGGCTTCTAGGGCTTCACCCTAGCATGACAGATTAGCATAGCCTTTCTGCATCTGAATTGAAGGACAGGCTGTGCACTCCAACTCCCAGGATTCTTGGGCACTCTGCTTCCTCCCAGGTGCGAACTATCTGCTTCCTGAGGTTGCACTTCAATTGTCTCTCCCCCAAGGATCACAGCAGTTTTTCTCCCAATCCTGGCTGCTGCATGGGATTCTTAGGCAGATGCCACTTTATCAGGTAAGAGGGTTTATTTTCCCTTTCTATTATCTAGTCCTGGTTTCCATGATAAGACATTGTCCTCCCTTTATTCTTTCTCCTACTCACTGTGTGTCATCTGAACCTACTGAGTATTACAAACCTCCACCTTCCTGAAGCTAGCCCAGGTTTCTCCTCTGACCCTGGAGTTCAAAACCTGTCCCACAGCGACCCTTGGGATAATCCTGTAGTGAAAAGGCAATGGAGATACAAGGATGTGGTCTTATTTATCATAATGTGCAACTTTTGCCACATGCTAGCATGCATTTTTTTAAAATCATTTTACTTAATTACATTCACATTTATCACGTAAATGTAAGGAAAAACAGAAATTAATATAAAGAAAAAGAAAAAACATTTTCTCTCAACAATATATATAAATAATTGTCCACAATTGGGGGATCCAAGATCAGGAAAACAATCTCAAAGAAAATAAGAAAAACACCAAGTGGTTAATCTTACAAATTCATATTTTCTGAGGGAGGAAGGTTAATCGGTAATTGCAGCCGGTACAGTGGTAACTAAAGGAAGTTGCTGCAGAGGGTTCTTCATCTGTTCTTTTAACTCCACAAACTCTTGTAATTTCTTGGGTTCAACAAATAAGTAATAAGGAAATAAAACACAAGGGAATCGCTCTAGGAAGGTCCCACCTAGAGCAATGATTCTTGGCTTAAAAGCAAAGAGTTCACACCTCCTAGTCTGCGATTCCCTTGATATATCAGGAAATATATTTATCTTTGAACCCAAAACACTATCAGCCATGTATCAGAAATACAATTTCAAAACATTGTTCCTATCTAAATCAAAGGCAAAAGTCACTAGTAATATAACTCTCTATATAGGGTATTTTAGGAAGATTTATCATTCTCAAGTTATTTTTCCTTAATTGGTTCTCCAGAAGTTCCACTTTTTTACAAGAAACATGACTGTCCTTCATTACCAGATTAACTGATTTTCGTAGAGAAACCATTTCCATAATCAGTCTCTATTTTTATATCTTGGACTTCCACTTTGTTAGATAAGTATTGATATAATCACATATTTATTCCTGAAAAATTTTTGACATCTGAAGAAGAGAATTATTCACACTCTGCAGCACTTCCCATAGTGCGTCCATTATGACATTTTTTGGCTTCACCAGGTCCAATTTCTCCACAGAAACCGCTCCAGATATCTTCGGGGGGAAGAGCTCACTCTCCAATCCCCCAGTTGCTTTATTATCCGGAGTCAATGCTGCGCCAGGACCTCCTCGGATCGCATGAGAATCTTAACCCACTTCGGGCGTTTCCACTGTCGACCTCCATATCTAAGCGTTACTGTTTCCGGGTCTTGGAGAGGTCATGCCAACAGGGGGACTCAAAGTCACTCCCTCTCCACTGAGATTCAGCGATAAAGCCTTGCTGTTCCCCGAAGCAGGAACCGATATCCCCAACGTTATGACCCCGAATCTCTCCAAAGTAGACTGAGAAGTGGTGGGAACCCCAGCCGTGTTCGAGGAGGACAACACCATGGCTTTGCCTTTTTTCTTCCCCATTCTCTGGGGAGCGCGCCTACTTCTTCAAGTTTTCTGGTGTAAAATAGGAACTCAACTAACGTACGTCCTCCCTCGATGCCATCTTGGATCCTCCAGTTTGGGACACTCTTTGTCTGGTTTCTCCTTAGAGGCCTGTCTGATATGGGTAACCCTGCAGCATAGCCCTCTAAGTCATTGAAACACGGAAGCCCCTCCACCACTTACAAGGTGGTGTCCCTTCGGAAGGGCATGCTAGCATGCATTTTAGCGCATCTTTTTCACACAGACCATCTGGAGACTTGAACACAAAAAATTCAATTCTTTCAAGGGTGCCAAACAGGCACAATTATGTAGTACACGTTTTTTTAAAAACGTACACACTGAGGGGGGGCATAATCGAAAGGGGCGCCCAAGTTTTCCTGAGGATGTCCTCGCAGGATGTCCCGGCGAAGGGGCGGGGAAACCCGTATTATCGAAACAAGATGGGCATCTATCTTTCATTTCGATAATACGGTCGGGGACGCCCAAATCTTGACATTTAGGTCATCCCTAGAGATAGTCGTCCTTAGACTTTGTCGTTTCTGATTTTCAGAGATAATGGAAACTAAGGACGCCCATCTCAGAAACGACCAAATGCAAGCCCTTTGGTCGTGGGAGGAGCCAGCATTGGTAGTGCACTGGTCCCCCTGACATGCCAGGACACCAACCGGGCACCCTAGGAAGGCACTGCAGTGGACTTCAGAAAAAGCTCCCAGGTACATAGCTCCCTTACTTTGTGTGCTGAGCTCCTCAAAACCCCCTACTGTACACCACTACCATATCCCTTACGGGTGAAGGGGGGCACCTAGATGTGGGTACAGTGGGTTTGTGGTGGGTTTTGGAGGGCTCACATTTACCACCACAAGTGTAACAGGTGGGGGTGGGATGGGCCTGGGTCCACCTGCCTGAAGTGCACAGCACTCATTAAAACTGCTCCAGGGGCCTGCATACTGCTGCGATGTACCTGAGTATGACATTTGAGGCTGGCAAAAAATATTTTGAAAAATTTTTTTTGAGGGTGGGAGGGGGTTAGTGACCACTGGGGGAGTAAGGGGAGGTCATCCCCAATTCCCTCCGGTGGTCATCTGGTCAGTTCTGGCACCTTTTCATGGCTTGGTCATAACAAAAAAAGGACCAAGTAAAGTCGTCCAAGTGCTCGTCAGGGACACCCTTCTTTTTTCGATTATGGATCGAGGACGCCCATGTGTAAAGCACACCCAAGTCCCGCCCTTGCTACAACTCCAACACACCCCTGGGATCTTTGGTCATCCCCACGACAGAAAGCAGTTGAGAACGCCCAAAATCGGCTTTCGATTATGCCGATTTGGGCGACCCTGGGAGAAGGACGCCCATCTTCCAATTTGTGTCAAAAGATGGGCATCCTTCTCTTTCGAAAATAAGCCTATGTTGTAAGAGGCATGTAAAAACTTTATAAAATTACCCCCATATGTCAAGTTTTTGGGGACACTTCTGTGTCCAAAGAAAAACAGTCCATGTGTTTGTACCAAGGAGCTTTTTCAGTAGATAATGCTCTTCTATTTAAGCAATTTTGTATGAACAAAATTCCCAAAGATTTATTTTTCTTGTCTTATATACAATTGTATAGTACATACAGAACTTAGAAACAGAGATTTTTTGACCTCTTACTTTGGTTTCCCTTTTAGCTAGGATAACAAAATCCTCTTCAATCTGATGCTGTTGGCTATTCGTTTCCACTTCCTTCAGCTTCAAAACACTAAAAATATATTTTGAAAGATTTGTAAAGGAGACATATTTGAAACACAGAAGCCAAAAACTGCATTTGCCTCCACTGCAACAGTAAGGACAGAGCAAAAAAGACTAAAGGCATAGATGAAAAATGTTACACAGAGAAGAATTGTGTAATAACTGGAGCTGGTAAGGCTTGATACTAGAATCTTTACTCTGAGCTTGTTTTATGTTGTATCCCAGGGTTTCTCAACCCAGACTGGCTTTAAGATATCCACAATGAATATGCATGAAATATACTGTCACGCACTGCCTCCACTATATGCAAATACATTTCATGCATATTCATTGTGGATATCTTGAAAATCAGACTGGCTTGGAGTTCCTCAAGGACTGGGTTGAGAAACCCTGAAACAAAACTTTTTACTTTAAGACCATGTACATATCTAGGTACAAACAGTACTGTGCTAAGTTTAAGAAAGAGATTTGCATTTTTGCATGTATTTACTATCCAATAAAATGAATGAAGTGGTTAAAATAGGAATGTTGGATAACAAAAAGGGTAATTTTGAGACTGCATATATGTAAAGTCCATAGGTATTTTACCTGTGAGCTCTGCACTATGTTTCAAGGATGAACATGTATTTTCACTTTCAAAATTAAATAAAAAAGTACCAGAACACATTTATACCTATTTTGTGCAAGTACTTTTTCCAACAAAAAACATAAGCACATATTTTGAAAAATTAAGTATGTGCATGTTTTCAAACTCTGTCCCAAGACCACTTCCTACTACATACGATAAAAGTGTACACATAGAGGCATATTTTCAAAGCACTTTGGGAGGCTAAGTTCCATAGGTTTCTATGGAACTTTGGGAGGCTAAGTGCTTTGAAAATGAGCCTCATAGTGGACAAATGCATATAATTTTACTTACAAACAGAACAGACACTGTTCATGGGCTTTCAAAATTACCCTAAGTCCAGTTGATTTAGCCATCTTTCAATCAAAAGATTTCTCTATACATACAGTTGTGTGCAAAGGTTTAAGCACCACAGTCGAACTGTATGTTTCAATGAATGCCCTTAATTGAACAGAAGCTGAAACAATCGCTACAATGTATGAAGTTAAACACAGCGTTTTGTTGACCACCAGTAACTTTACGCCCAGATATTCAATGCTGGGCCATGTGTGGGCACACGTGGCCAGCTAAAATGTAGCTGTTTAAGTGCGATATTCAGCACTTAACCGGCTAAGAAGCACTACATAAAGACAGTACTGCTGTTTATTTGATCCTATTTATGCGGGTATCTTAGCTGGTTAAGTGCTGACTCTGCCCCTAGAGTACCTACAAAAGTCAGTTTTGGCTTGGGCGTTAACCAAATAGTGCCAATGAAACTGCCTGGTTAAGTGTCACTGAATATGCCTGATTAGCCCCTGACAAGGGATTTTTAAATGGCCAGACGCCATTTGTGGCCATTTAAAATCACTTGGAATATCGACCCTGACATCTTTCTGAAAATGTTAAGCATAATTATTATTTACTGGATGATCTGAACAGATTGAAATAAAAAAAAAACATGAATATGACATATAAAAAAAAAGGTTGGACATTTCCAGTTAATTTATTAGTACTTTTTTTTTTTAGATTGTTAACAAGATCCAAAAGGTTTAGTAACTTGTTAAGCCTTTGATTAGTCAAGTGAAGACTATTCCATAGTTGAACATACACTCTGACTCTTCTAACTTCTCAGCTTATGACAGGTCTCCAGTCTACTTAACTATAGGCTTGTCCAAGTAGCTGTCATAGCATTTGAAAATGAAAATTTCATTCCTACAAAGCAGAGGAGGACCATTAGAAATCTCTAAAACACTTCCAGCTAGCAATTTCAACAGACCAAAACATTAAGAAATGGAAGTTGCCAGAAACTGGAAAACTAAAAACAGTTCAGATCTGTAAAACCGAATCCACAGATCATCGAAAATGATCTGCTGAAAAGTTTAGAGGACACTAGAGTAGTTGTCCACAGTACAGCCTTGCTTACACAAGAATGATGGATTACTCAGAATTGCTTTGCATTGATTGGAAGAGAAAAATGAGGAAATAGATCAAATTTTAGTTACCTGTGAAAAAACATTTAAGTAAATTTCAGGAGGTATTGATTATAAAGTGTCTTATTAGATCTTTGAGATAATACTACAAAGAGAAATACACTGGACTACAAACCTTGGATACATGGGAGTATTTTACAAGCCTTGCAGGTTGCTCAAAATGCTGCAGCCAGAGTCCTTTATGGCTTTTCCTGCTATATGCATGTCACTCCTATTTTAAACAAAAAAACAAAAAGGAAGAAGGCCCTCACGTACAACAAAAGCAATGGACAAAAAGAGTGAGGACAGTTCGAAGAGGATATTAGGAAGTGTAATATCAACAACAAAAAAAGGGAGATCTAAACACTTTACTGAACAGAGAAGAACAAAGATTCATTTTCTATTTCAATAGCTTGCAGCCTCATGGACTAAATCAAGAAATAGATTACAGTGTTTTCCTTTAATATTCAGCACTTATACAGATAGACATTTATACTAATTTTCCTTTGATCTACTGTTCACCAGAGAGATCATAGTCAACCATCTATTATGTATTTATTATTTTATGGTTTTCACTATTATCAGTTTTTTTACCATTTTGTTGTGTTGTTTTCCTCTGTTTCTAATTGTTTATATATTCAGACGTTTGTATTTTGATATTAAGATGTTACCTCACCTATTTTAAATCATATATTGTTTATATACATGTTTCTATTCCCGCAGTATTTAATTTTGTATTTATTTTTAAACACCAAGTATTTTATTATTGTAACCCATTTCAATTCATTCTTCATTTTATTTTTTTCTTATCTTTTGGTGTTTTAATTTGAATTCATTTCCAATTTTTTGTTTTCATATTGCTCTACTGTGTTTTATCTTTTGTTTTCACAAGACGCAACTTTTATAAAAAATTTTCCCGAAAAGCAGTCCACATGTGTACTTCATTGATATACTTCAGTATAGATTATTTCATCTGGAATAACAGGTTTAAATTTATGCCAGGAAACTAATATGGTGTAAAAATTAACCTCCATTTTTGGGAATCGATTGTCTTTTCCTCTTTATATATATTTTTCATTTGTATCTGCTTTTTATGCATTTTTTATTTGTGTAGTCAAAATTCAATATTCTGTTTTACTTCAATTAGTATATTGTTCACTCAGTCAGATACATTTTGATTTTTAAGGACAAGTGACACAGTGCAACATAATCCACATAGTTTACGTTTGTCATTTATCGTTTTACATCCTGTCAGCTATATTCGCACCAGTCTCATATTTATTTATTTATTTATTGCATTTGTATCCCACATTTTCCCACCTTTTTGCGGGCTCAGTGTGGCTTACAATATGATATAAATGATGGACGTACAATTTGTTACAACTTGGTTATGGATTACATTGTGAAGAGTTATGCGAGATAATCAAAGTATTGTTCCAGAATATAACAATGGATCAAAGCTTTGAAACATTGGAAGGAGACAGCGGGAAGCTAGAAGGGCATTATGTGTGGTATACATATATCTGTGGATAAAGGTATGAGTGAAGTTAGATTACGGGGGTGAGAGTTCAGAAATGGATGTATTGAGAATTAGTGAACAGTGAGTGTGGACTTTATGTGTTTTGGTTCTTTCCATAAATTTTATCAAAAAGATGGGTTTTTAATAGTTTGCGGAAGGAGACTTGCTCGTAGATCATTCTCAGGTTGCGCGGCATTGTGTTCCAGAACTGCGTGCTCATGTGAGAAAAGGTTGATGCGTGTACCGTCTTGTATTTTACGCCCTTGCAATTAGGGAAGTGGAGGTTGAGGAAGGTTCGGGATGATCTTCTAGCGATTCTGGGTGGTAAGTCTATTAACTCAGACATGTAGGCTGGAGCTTCGCCGTAAATGATTTTGTGGATTAATGTGCATACTTTAAAAGGAATGCGTTCCTTGAGTGGAAGCCAGTGTAGCTTCTCTCGTAAGGGTTTTGCACTTTCATATTTTGGTTTTCCGAAGATGAGACTGGCTGCTGTGTTCTGGGCTGTTTGAAGTTTCCTCAGTATTTGCTCTTTGCAACCTGCGTACAGTGAGTTGCAGTAGTCCAAATGACTGAGTACGAGGGATTGCACTAGGCTACGAAAGACTGATCTTGGGAAGAATGGTCTTATTCTTTTCAGTTTCCACATGCAGTAGAACATCTTTTTGGTTGTATTGTTTGCATGAGTTTCGAGTGTTAAGTGGCGGTCGATAGTGACTCCAAGGATTTTTAGCGTTTCTGAGATTGGAAGGTTTAGTTTTGGTGTGTTTATAGTGGTAAATTCATTCGTGTTGTATTGGGAGGTGAGTATCAGGCATTGAGTTTTTTCTGCATTTAATTTCAGACGAAATGCATCTGCCCATGTGTTCATGATGTGTAGACTTTGATTGATTTCGTTGTGGATTTCTTTGATATCTTGTTTGAAAGGGATGTATATTGTTACATCATCGGCGTATATATATGTGGTTTGATAGGAGTTTTGCCAAAGGGATCATCATTAGGTTGAAAATGGTTGGTGAGAGGGGTGATCCTTGTGGTACTCCACATTCAGGTGTCCATGCAGTAGATGTGGTTGAATTTGATGTAACTTGATATGAACGCTGGGTTAGGAACCCCTTGAACCAGTTCAGGACATTTCCTCCTATGCCGAAATATTCAAGTATGTGTAATAGGATTCCGTGGTCAACCATATCGAAGGCACTTGACATGTCGAATTGTAGGAGGAGTATATTGTTACCAGTAGCTATTATTTGTTTGAATTTAGTCAAAAGGGTGACTAATACCGTTTCTGTGCTGTGATTTGATCGGAATCCTGATTGGGCATCATGCAGTATTGAGTGTTTGTTTAGATAGTTTGTGAGTTGTTTCGTTACCATTCCTTCAGTTATTTTGGTTATTAGTGGTATGGATGCTACTGGCCTGTAGTTGGTTATTTCGCTCATGCTTTTCTTTGTATCTTTAGGAATTGGAGTGAGTAATATTTTTCCTTTTTCTTTTGGGAAGAGTCCGTTTTGTAGCATGAAGTTTACGTGGTTCGTTAGGTCTACTATGAATTGTTGAGGAGCAGAGTTCATGAGGTTATTTGGGCAAATGTCTAGTTTGCAGTGGGATTTGGCATATCTTTTAAGTGTTTTAGAGATGAGGTCTTCTGATAGTAATTCGAATTCGGTCCAGGTTCTGTCTGCTGGATATGTTCCTTCTTCTGGATCTAGACAATCTAGAATTGTGGCGTATTCAATAGGGCTAGTGGGTATTTTGAGTCGTAATTGTATGATTTTCTCCTTTAAGTATTTCGCAAGATTGTCCACATCTGGTATGTCTTTGCCGTTGTTTGTGACTGGTGTGGTGTCTAACAGTTTATTCACAAGGTTGAAGAGTTTATGTGTGTCTTTGTAGTTTGGTCCTATTATTGTTTTGTAATGTAGTCTTTTAGTCTGTTTTATGGTATATTTGTATTTTCTCCGAAGTAGTTTCCAGGCGCTTAGTGTTTGTTTGTCTCTCTTTTTGTTCCATGCGCGTTCTAGTTTCCTGACTTGTGTTTTAAGTTTTTTCAGCTCTTCGGTGAACCATGGATTTGATTTTTTCCTGTGCGATGTTCTAGTTTGGAATGGGGTGATTTTGTCTAGTGTTGTTGTACATAAGTCGTCCCATTCTTGGAGGAATTGGATGGTGTCAGCATTTGTTGCTCATTCGTTCTGGTAGATCTGTTGCCAGAATGTTGTGGGGTCTATTTTTCCTCTCGTTTTGTATGTTGTTCGCTCATGTTTATTGGTTGTGTTTATGTGTGTCTTTCGCCAGCAGAGAGAGACATTTGCTTTGTGGTGGTCTGACCATAATGTAGGTGTCCATTTTGTGTCAGTGAGTATGATTATTGAGTCCGGTTCGAATTTGCTTGTTATGATATCTAGTGTGTGTCCTTTTTTGTGTGTTGGTTGCGTGTTGGGTGCTTGCAGATCCCAGAGTTTTAAGAATTCTTTGCATTCTCGTGTGCTTGATGAGGTGTCATCTTCCAGGTGTAGGTTAATGTCTCCTATTATAAGGATGTTTGAGGTAGATACACAAGAGTTCGAGATGAAGTCATCTTTACATTCTTAAGTTCAAGCAGATATTCTGTTTTTAAGGTATTGGTTCACCATACTCAGAATACATTTTCATCATAACGCCCACAATTTACACCATCTATATTCCATCCGGCGAATGTTTTATATTGACACGTCAGAGAACGATACTGTTTAAAATCTTTTCACACATATTCATTAGAGATAATGACATTAGAGATGTTACGTATTTTTTAACAACTACATTACATCATCACGTCAGTACGACTTTCTACAAACAGCAAGTTCATCACAGTTTTGACAGTATGTATATTTTTTTATTTGGCTACAAAAGAAAGAACCTGGCCTCTTTTTATTTAAATTGACCGTGCTTGAAAGTTACATGTCTATTCTGACATCATTTCCTGACAATTAGCTTTTTAAACCAGTGTCTTTCAAAACTTCTTCTGTTTTGACGTCATCGACATTGTTTTGTCGTCACACCAGATTGTAGTGCAACAATTCTATATTTTACGGGTAAGTCCTTTAAAGTAGAAATAATAAGTTTATTGCATCCTTTCAAGTCGCTGTGGTTGCCTTAAGTTCTATTCACTTTGTGTCAAGGCTTTCGGCATTTATATTTTGGTGCCAAAGTTTTAGACGCTGACAATAACTTTCCTTTTGGTTCTAATCACTGAGGTACACGGCAGATAATGACTTATGCACTCACACTTAGATATATATAGATTTTTTAAGTCCGCTACTTGCTGCCGGCGTCTTATCACTGAATTTAACGTGGACAGTCACTTTCATTTCTTTGTTTATACTTAGATATGTATTTATTTTATAATCTCGTTGCACGATGCCCGCATCTCACCACTTAAGTTAAGGTGGGCAAACAGTCACTGCTTATTTTCACAGTCACTAGTTAACTCAATTTTTTCTCACTACGCACCTTTTTTTCCATCACTTATATGCATTTGTTAAGTTTTTTTTTATTTTTTTGGTGTAAACCATAACGACACACATATATTTTCATGTTATCAGTTCCAATGTTTTCTACTTTGATTTATCCTATAACTGCATTTACCACATCGGTATCACAATTTTCACTGATCTTACTGCCTGTTAAAGAAGGATGTACTTAGTTTTTTGACACATAACATTCTTTAGGTTCTAACTTCATTATTTGTGTTTTCCATTTTTTATTCTTTATTCTTTACTTTAGAAGTCAAACAGCTGTATTTCTCTTGGTTATAATATAGATTCGTTTTTCATCATTTAGTTAAAGTATATTCAATTCACAATACTGTCTCAAGTGCTTGTTCATGCAATCATTCTTAATACCATTAATACAATGTTTATAATTATCGTCCATCCTTTATATATATTCTACTACATAATTTTAAAATTAACCAGTTTGTTCATTATACCTTTTATATAATTATTTTATATATACTTTAATTTGTTACATATATTTTTGTATCCATGTATGTGTTCGCTGAAAAAATATCCTTGTTTATTCAATTTGTTTACATATTTGGTTATTTATTTTGTTGGTTTGTGTATATTTATTGTGTTTTTGTTCTTCATGTAGACACAGCCTTGTTGGGTCCTTTTTTTAGATGTTGACATTAAAGACTTCCTAATATCCTCTTCGAACTGTCCTCACTCGTTTTGTCCATTACTCCTATTTTAAAAGCATCACATTGGCTCCCTATTATACAGAGGATTGCTTTAAAAATGTTATTAGTTTTCAAACTGTGAAATAAACTGTTTTCTCTTGTTCTATCATCTTCCTTTTCGAGCATACCAATCTGCAAGAGCTTTGAGATCTTCTAACACTAATCTTTTGGAACTACCATATTTTTGGGTTATCAAGTTAGATGAATATTGCTGGTATTCTTTTAAAGTTGAGGGGACAAAATTATGGAACGAGTTGCCCTAACACTAACCTTTTGGAAGTGCCATCTTTTCAGGTTATCATCAAGTTAGATGAATATCGCAGGTATTCTTTTAAAGTTGTGGAATGGGTTGCCTGTGTACATAAGGTCTCTGAAGGCCTTAGATCAATTTAGGAGGGAGCTTAAAACATTGTTATTCTTAGAAGCATTTGGTGACCAGCAAGCCTCTGTTTAGGCATGAGTCATATCTGCTTTGGTAAACTAGTGAGTAATAATGTGTAGTTGATGTTAGTTTGCTTATTGTGTGTGGAGTCCTAGATGTATGTTTGTGATGATTATGTTTTTGTTATGATTTGTGATTTCATCACTATGAATGTACTTATTGTAAACTGCCAAGAGATCTATGGATTGTGCGGGTTATAAATGTTTTTGTTTTAAATAAATAATACATAAATGTAGTAATCTGAAAGAATAAAATAAACTGCTCCTGTTCCCCAATAACAGATATGCAGGCAAACAGGATTACACACAGCAACTCAGTGTAGAGAGTTAGATTTCAAAGTAGAGAGGTTAGTTGATTAAACTTGTAGGAAAGCTGAGAAAACATACAGACTTTGGTAGGTCCTTCTCTCTCTTTAGAAGGATATCTTGCTTCACTGAGTAACCAGTTTAGTGTGAAAGATGCCTACAAATCAACTTCCTCAAGAAACAAGTGGCAGACTAGAGATAGAGGAGGTGGTGAGGTGGAGAAACATCCATGACAGCAAGAATTACACTGATGAAATGCTTCTCAAGGCATCTACAGTCTCAAGCAGAGGGGAAAATGAAAGTGGACCAAGGCAGTAACATCAACATCCTTTACTCAAATTGAAGAGCCAGTATTGAATCCTGGAAATTGGAGAAACCATCCAGGATGAGAAGGAATCAGAACTTGTAAACCCCAAAACTGCAGAATCGGTGACCACAGTGCCTAGTGAAGGGTAGTAGTGAGTGACAGAGCAGCCTAGTGATTAGAATGTTGTGCTGAGAACCAGAGAAGCCAGAGTTCAAATCTCTCCGATTTTCCTTGTGACCGCCCAACTTCTGTTGCCTTAGGTATAAACTTAGATTACAAGCTCTAACTTACTGTATCTGAATGTAACTCACCTTGAACTGGGAAGACATGAGCTAAAGAAGTGATTTATAGTAGTAGTAGTAGTAGTAGTAGTAAATCTAAATAATAAATAGAGATGATTGGTGACCTCTTTCTAAAGAGCATGGAGATGCCCATCTGCTGACCAGACATGTCACAGGAGGTGTGCTGTTTACCAGCTGGCAAGATCTGTGATATTACAGAAAATCTGCAGTGAGTCATCAAGCCTACTGATGACCATTCAGTTCTGCTCATCCATGTTGACAAGAATGATATTGATAGGTATCCTTCCAGACTTATCAAAAGTGATTCTAGCAGAGAGGGTGATGCAGATAGATTTGCAGGTGGTATTATTCTCAGACCTCAACATCGAAGATAAAGCCTGAGGCAGAAAAGTTCGCGCTCCAGAAAGGAATGCATGTATGATGCCTATGTGAGTGTTTCGGTTTACAGGACTAGTAAATGATTTTCCCAAGGATGTTGAGCATAGATAGCATTCATCTATCAAGGAAGGGGTGACATATCTTTCAGAACAGAAAGGCTAACCTACTAAGAAGGGTTTTAAACTAGATCAATGAGGATCGGTGGACAAAGCCTTCAAATTAGTAAAAACAATTTACCTATCTGTAGCAGGCATGCTCTGTGGACAGCAGGATACAAGTCTTCAGAACATGGATAATGTCGACCAACAGAGCTCACATGGTAAAAGCTTCTCCAGTTTAGACAAGATCTGGAAGTTTTTTTAAGGTCTGACTTACGTGCTACAAAGCTAAAGGAAGTCCAATGTGATGTCATTTGAGAAGGGCCATACATACTCAGTTTCAAAGTCAATTTCCAGGGGAGGTGGTTTGTTATGTGAGAATTTGCATTCTGCTGTCCTTGGAGAAAACCTGCTAAAGGTAAGTAATTTGGTTTTCTACAAAGACAAGCATGATAGCACATCCTCATTACATGGGACTCCCTAGCTACAAGGTTGCCTTTAACAAAAATAGGAGGAAAAAATGAAAAGGCACGGCTAACAGGCAAACATCAATAATTGTGTTTTTGCGACAAGTCTTTTGGCATTTTATTTTTCTTTTTTAAAGGCAGTGACCGGAAAGCAGGAAAAACAAACCCTAAGGGAGGAGGTAGATCTCATCAGAGAGATTCTGGAGGGCAGACCAGCCACACCTATTGTCATGTAGGAATCTCTTTCCAAACAGCAGTGAGATATGAATGTGTGGACTGACGGCCATACAGTAACTTTGCAAATCATAAGTGGACAACTGATGCCAAGGTCAGACCCGCTTGGGCATAAATAAAGAAAATGCAGGCTACTAGCCAATTAAAGTATACTTAACAATAGCAGTCACAGATTTATAGGGATCAAAAGAAACAAAGCTGGGTAGCCTTTCTAAGGGATTTATTCTGCTCTAAGTAAACGGCCAAAGCTCAGTTGCAATCCCAAGTACGTAAAACACATTTATTCTTTTGGGCATGTAGCTTAGGGAAAAAAAAGCTGGAAGGATGACCGAGACAGAAATCTAACACTACCTTACTAAGAAACTTTGAATGGATACACAGAACCTCTCTATTATTAAAGAACCTGTTATAGGGTAGATTAGTCACAAGGAAAGGCATTTGTTATGCTGCCCAATGTCATTCTCAAGGAGAAGTTTTTGAATGATTGTTGATTTTTTTTTTTATTTGACCTTACTGGCTCAAGGGACCATGTTGCTCTGAAACAACTCTTGTTTTGGCACCTCTCATTGGTGTGCCCCCCCCCCCCCCGGCTATCCTTCCCCTCCCTAGCCTACCTTTAAAGGCAATTCCCCCTCCTGAACACCAACAGTATTTCACCTAATGCTACCTGCATCTTCCTCTGCTGCTCCCCTGTGGAAACAGGAAGTTATGTCAAAGGAATGGTGGGGTGCAGCAGAAGGAAGATGCCAGGGTTGATGCAGGTAGTGTTAGGTGAAACACTGTCTGTGTTTGGGAGAGGGGGGGGGGCGCCAGATCACTGGGGGGGGGCCTTCCCATCCCACCCAGGACAGAGGATCTGACAACCCCTGGTAGTCTAGCAATCCCCGACCCCCCCAGCCCTTCCCTGACACAGGCAAACTTGACCCCCTCCACAGACAGGGAGGGCTGGAGGCAGGGGCGTAGCCAGACCTCGGTGGGAGTGAGTCCAGAGCCAAAAGTGGGGGGGGGGGGGCACATTTTAGCCCGCCTCCTCCAGCTGCCGCCCCTCCCCCACCACTTCCAACCCCCCCCCCCCCCCCCCCCCCCGCCGCAAGATATCTTTGCTGGTGGGGGTCCCCAACCCCCGTCAGCCGAAGCCTTCTTCAGTGCCAGTCTCTGGCTCTCCGTGTTCGCTGATCTGTGCTTTCTTGAGTCCTGACATCCATACTCAGTTTCACTTAAAGGAACGTGCAGGTGCGCCACATTCACTGATCTATGCTTTCTTCCTCCTGACGTCCTGTGATATCAGGACTCAACAAAGCACAGATCAGCGAAAGTGGCATGCTGGAGACCAGCGCTGAAGAAGGCTTCAATGAGCAGGGGTTGGGGACCTCCGCCAGAAAACACAGGGGCCCAGACTAAATCTGTGGGGGCCCCTGTGGCCCCACCTAGCTACGCCCCTGGCTGGAGATCTGGTGGACTTCTATCCCCCCCCAGTGATCTAGCGCCCCCGCCCCCATTTACCTCAAAACAATGGAGGGAGTAGCACTCCCTCCTCCTTCCAGTGCTGCCGCCAAAATGGTGGTGCCCTGCCCAATGCATCCTGGGACGCACTGGGTGGGGTTTCCCTACTATATAAGGGAGTTTCTCCCTTTTATGGTAGGGAAGCCCCACCCAGCACATCCCAGGATTCACTGTTGAGGGCGCCACCATTTTGGAGGCAGCGCTGGAAGGAGGAGGGAGTGCTACTCCCTCTTCCATCATTTCAATCCCAACCCAGACCTCCAGCCCCTCATGTCTGGGTTGGGATTGGGGGGCCTCCAGTCCTGGTTGACAGGTCCAGGCTTTCTTTTTTGACAGCCCGGACCTGTGAAACAACTCCTGCAGGAGGTTTGTGTCTTGGGCGCATGCCCAGGCATAATCCTCCTACAGGATGATCAAAGTTAATAGTGTGCATAAATTTGCATGCTATTAGTTTTGATCATGAGGGCTTTAATTCCCCGCACTGTTTCAGCACTTTTCGGAACAGCAAGGGGAATTTGATCATCGGGGCATGAATCCAGCAACTAGGAATCAACCTTAAACAATGACCATGACTCCCTCCCACCAGGGATTCTGAACCCAGATGCCACAGCATCCCCAGCCTCCAATCACCTGAGAAGTGGAAGATCCAACCTGGGAATTAAACTGAAGGCTAGATTAGCTGCCTGACCAGAGTATTTGTTTTCTAAGAAAAACCTCAAGCACCATGCAATTCTTTAGTGTATTCAGGATGCTGCTACAGTATATTACACATATGAAACATTTATTACCACATATAGAACTAGGTCTGAAAATCCTTGGCACCAAGATAGGTATTCAGGTTCTTGGGGGCGGGGGAGGATCTTTCCAAACACGTAGTTTATACTTACTTAATTTTATTTGGTCCAACGTGTATTATTCTACTGGAGGTATCTGGGTGGAAATATATCCAGTCTGATTCTAATGAGCAGCATTTCATGTCTTGGATTCCATTATTTGCCTGATCAGAACACAGAAATGTATAATGTAATCCATAGACCTTCTTTTACTAACTTCACTTGTTTTGTTAATCCTACTCCATAAAAGATGCAAGACTTAATTGCCAAGGGTCCCAACAGGGAAACCTTTGGAGATATCTTCAGTCTCTTGATCAGTTCAAGCAACTGGAAGACAGTGGGTTGTCTAATGCAGCATTTTCCAACCACCGGCCCACAAAAGTTTTTTGGCCTGTCTGTGCAAAACAAACTAATTTTAGTGGTAGCTGGCGAGGATACCAAGCCCCTCCAGCTGAAGCTCTAATGCTACTCTCCACCTCGATTGTCTACAGCAACTCCCTGAGCCGCCGACACCAGCACCCGCACCCGCACATACTCAGTTTTCAGTGCATGTGCAAAAAAAGCATGCTAGTGTTGGTGGCTTAAGGAGCTGATGCAGACTGCTGATGTGGACAGAAGCATTTGTGGCATCATCGGGGAGAGATCTTCAGCTGGAGTAGCTTGAGATCTTCACCAGCTCAGGTTTTTGTTTTTGACAAGTTGAATAAGGAGGGGACATCCTGGTCCATGAGTGCAAACAGGTTGGGAAACACTGGTCTAGTGTACACAAGTAGCCTTTTGCAAACAACACTGTGTTCATTCCTTATCTGCAGTATGCTCGGGGATAGAAAAATATTTAAAAAACTTATATGCCAGCTATACATTTTAGAAGCAACAAAAAATATGATGTACCATTTTATGCCCAATTTTCTATCCCTTTGGCATATTCTAATGCTAATATATTCTAATGCTAATACTACTAGATGTACATTTGCTTTCCCTTCCACCCAGTTTCTTCCTCCTTTTGCATCAGTTCAGTTGTTCTCTTTTCCGCTTCCATAACTTCCTCATCTTGAGCCTCTTCCTTTCCCCTTCTCCCAGCCAGTCTTTTTTTCCTGTATAGTCAGTTAGCAGGTGCCAAATTTTATACACAAAGGCACCCATGATTTTTACACCTCTTAAATGTGCCCAGGAAATAAGGAACTATTAAAAATATGTTGTTTAATAACAGAATCAATTAAAACAAACATGATAAAAGCACATTTTTTGTATGTAACAGATGTTCACAAAGACAGCAGTTTAGTAGTCATATGTGGATCACATAACCAATCTCAGCACTGGAAAGATTCTTTCAGAGCTTTCTGGAACAGGCAAAAGCCCTTCACTAGCCTCCCCTCAATTATATATAAAAGCTTTCATTGGTGAAGAAAATCTGGTGATGCGATGCGCTATCTTTAGAAAACACTTTGCTTTCTCTTAAGACAAGCACTTCACCAGGTTACACACATTGGATTCCCTTGATAGGGGCAACTTTCCACAAAGAGGTAACTACTGCAGGAACGATCAATGGGTAGGAATATTCTTGTGGGTGAAATCTTATTATACATAGTAAAGAAAGAACAGAGAAAATAATCCAGAAATTATGGAAGTGGGCCCAGAAGGCATGGAGTTGGATGCTATTCTCAAAAGTAACTGTAGATGGATAGGAAACAGAGAGTGAGGTTAAATGGGCAGTATTCACAATGGAGAAGGGTAGTTAGTGGGGGTTCCTCAGGGGTCTGTGCTAGGACCGCTGCTTGTTAATATATTTATAAATGATTGAGAGATGGGAGTAACCAGCGAGGTAATTAAATTTGCTGATGACAGTTATTCAAAGTCGTTAACGCGACAGGATTGTGAAAAATTACAGAAGGATCTTACGAGACTGGGAGACTGGGCGGCTAAATGGCAGATGACGTTTAATGTGAGCAAGTGCAAGGTGATGCATGTGGGAAAAAAGAACCCGAATTATAGCTACGTCATGCAAGGTTCCACGTTAGGGGTTACGGACCAAGAAAGGGATCTGGGTGTCGACGTCGATAATACACTGAAACCTTCTGCTCAGTGTGCTGCTGCGGCTAGGAAAGAGAATAGAATGTTGGGTATTATTAGGAAAGGTATGGAAAACAGGTGTGAGGATGTTATAATGCCATTGTATCGCTCCATGGTGCGACCGCACCTTGAGTACTGTGTTCAATTCTGGTCGCCGCATCTCAAGAAAGATATAGTAGACTTGGAAAAGGTGCAGCAAAGGGCGACTAAAATGATAGCGGGGATGGGATGACTTCCCTATGAAGAAAGACTAAGGAGGCTAGGGCTTTTCAGCTTGGAGAAGAGACGGCTGAGGGGAGACATGATAGAGGTATATAAAATAATGAGTGGAGTGGAACAGGTGGATGTGAAGCGTCTGTTCACGCTTTCCAAAAATATTAGGACTAGGGGGGCATGCAATGAAACTATAGTGCGGTAAATTTAAAACAAATCGGAGAAAATTATTCTTCACCCAACGCATAATTAAACTCTGGAATTCATTGCCGGAGAACGTGGTGAAGGCGGTTAGCTTAGCAGAGTTTAAAAACGGGTTAGACGGTTTCCTAAAGAACAAGTCCATAAACCACTACTAAATGGACTTGGGAATAACATGGGAATAACATGTATAGAATGTTTGTACGTTTGGGAAGCTCGCCAGGTGCCTTGGCCTGGATTGGCTGCTGTCGTGGCCAGGATGCTGGGCTTGATGGATCCTTGGTCTTTTCCCAGTGTGGCATTACTTATGTACTTATGTAGAGAATGAAAAAGTTCAAAACAGTTTTGTAAATGTCAAAGAAGGCAAAAATTAGAGAGGATAGTGCCATGGCTCTAACATTACGGGTCATAATATGTCTGACCATAAAAAAGCTGCCATCTGCTATACATTTAGATATAGTGAGCTGTTTCACCACACTCTCAAACATCTTAGGGTCAAAAGAAACAAAAAACTGCATGAACATTCTCACGGTCAGTGATGTACCAAGGGTGGGACGGTGGATGCATTGAGCAGTTATGGAGCTTCAGTCTCCATCCACATGGCTGTTGACTCTGCTGGTCTCCTCTGATGTTAACTTCCTGTTCTGGGCCAGGAACTGGCAGAGCCGACAGTGCTCATGGGGGGGGGGGGGGGGGGGGGAAAGGAGGGGGCTGTGATCCGTCTGGGTAGCAACTAAGCTAGGTATGCTACTGCTTAGGGCTCAGTCTACTCCAGGTAGAAGGTAACAACTCTCTTGAAATCTAGGGAATGAAGGATCTTTTCACCTTATGGACATATGGCCTAGAGAAAAACATTGATACAATTTACTAGTTAATAGAAATCCAACACAACCTTAGGCAGGAATTTCAGAATCATGGTTGCACTACACTATTAAGAAGAAATCTGGTATGCCACCTCAAGAACAACCTCCCAGGTCAAGTACTTGGGCTCACAAGAGTCAAGAAGCTAGAAGGAGAGCTTTCAGCAGGTGATGAACAATGTTGATTATCAGAACTCTGTAGGTAGTCTGACATAAGACTATGACTGAAGCAAGCTCTGTATGCATTTGACAACTAAAGGATGTACAGAAACAGGATGTCGTAATACATGATGGTGGTAATCTGCAGTTACCCCAAATGAGCTCTAACAGAGTTTGCTTTAGGCTAAGGTATACAAACAGTTTTTCTATGGATCAAAAGAAGGAATCTAAGAGGACTTGCCCTCATACCAGTTAGTTAATATCCTCCTATTGGGTTCACTTCTATTTATTTTATTTATATTTCCAAGCAGTGTTGCCTCTCCCCCTCTTTGTGTGACTGATCTCTTTCTTATAACAATATGGTTTTCCTTTCATGTTATGTTTTTAATTATATTTTATTATTGTAAACTACTACAACCAAAAGTTTTGAAGTAGCGGTATATCAAAACTGTAACCTTATCAAATAACATCCAACACTGAACTACAAAAGTATTATTTAAAACAATTTTGTTTCCCATAGATGAGTTACATTGAAAATTACTAAAAAATAACCCCTCCAAATCATTCCATCTCATGGCTACCTTACCATCGCACCCCGGTCTTTAAAAACTGAATTATAGGTCAAAGAAACAAGGACCATATGATATGCCTCTCAACATCCAAGATGTGAGGATCGGAGACTAGATGCTGAGGTGTAGCAATGCTTCCTGGTTCTGAGTGATTAAAGCTGATGACATATGAGTTTTATAAGTTAATACAGGCGGAAATAGGCCCAATGCTGACTGAGGTGTTTAATTTAACGATTCAAAGAGGCTCATTACCGTTATATATAAATCAGGCCCATATAATAGTAATGCTTAAACCTGGTAAAACAGCTCTCCATCCGGAGTCGTACCGACCAATCTCACTTTTAAACTCAGAAGCCAAATTTTTGGCTAAATTGTTGGCTAATAGATTGGCCAGAAGTCTCCCATCTCTGATAGAAGAGCCACAAGCAGGATTTGTCCAGGGGAGGAAAATAGCAAAGAACATGAGGAGAATACTATTAGCATTGGAGAAAGCGCAGGGGGAAAGACAATCAACCATGTTAATTAGCTTCGATGCTGAGAAGGCTTTTGACCGGGTGGATTGGGAATTCCTATTAGCAACACTCAAAGCTTATGGGGTGACAGGGTTCTTTATGCGGGCGATTAAAACTCTATACACTGACCCTAAAGCGAGAATTCTTGTCAATGGATTGACCTCGGATTGGTTCCCCATTGGGCGAGGTACCCGTCAAGGCTGCCCTCTCTTTCCATTACTTTTTGTCCTGACGCTGGACCCATTGATAAGGGAGATATGTAATAACGCAGACATAAAGGGAGTACAAATAAAAGATCGGGAATTTAAAATAGCAGTTTTTGCAGATGATTTGTTAGTGATAATAACAAGTCCCAAGAAATCCTTGGGACATCTAATGGAAAGTATAAAAGAATATGGAGATTTTTCCGGGTTTCACTTAAACTTGACAAAATCGGAGGCCTTGGCGAGCCCAGACATTAAAAAGGCAGATTGGGAGCATTTTCCACTGCGGTGGGCGATGGAGTCCTTCCGATACTTAGGTATTAGAATGACCTTGGATCCGGCTCAGATATACACTGTTAATGTTCCACAAATGTTGCGAGATACGAGGGAACAATTAAATAGATGGAGTTCTTTGCCATTAACACTTTTGGGTAGGATCCATTTGTATCGAATGGTGGTGTTCCCGAAATGGTTATACGTACTGCAAGTACTACCAATACGGCTTTGGGAAAAAGACCTCCGGGCACACCAAAGACAGGTGGCAAGATTCTGTTGGGCGGGAAGGAAACCGAAACTTAGGTGGGAATATCTCAATGGGGCACAGGCGAAAGGGGGCTTGGGGATCCCCAACATGCGTATATATAACCAAGCATGCCTCTTAAGACATTTAGGAGATTGGATTATGGGTACAAACAATTACACAGATGTACAATTAGAGAGACTGCATTTCAGTCCCTGGCATCTCAACTATTTATTACACGCAAAAACAAAAGATCTCCCACAGAAAATAAAACACAGTATACTTTTACAACCTTTAAGATATCTGTGGAAAGAGATAACGAAATTATGGAAACACAGTTCAGAGTGTAGTGTGTTACTACCAATCACGGGTAATGCGGAGTTTGCACCTGGGAGAGAAAGCAAATTTTTCCAAGACCTGGGGAAACAGGGTGTCATATTGTTGGGAAACTTTTTACAAATGGATGGAACTGTAATGGCTTATTCGGAATTTGAGAGACATTATGGGGGGGGGGGGGGGGTGTTGGAGAAGTTAGCCTATATCCAACTTTCACATTATATACATGAGCTCCCCAATACAAGTCTCCTATCAGGTTTTGAGAAGGAAATTAGGGAGCTTCTGGCAGGGGATGCAGTAGGACAGATCTCAGTGTCTGGGTATCACAAGGTGCTGGAGGGGAAGCAACCACAAAGAGACGTTAAGATGGTTGTGGAAAGATGGAATCGAGAGGTGAAAGACCAAATAACAGAAGGGAAGATATTAGAGGCACTTCAAGGAGGGGCACGGGTGGTGCATAGTGCCGAGTTACAGGAATGTCACTTCCGCACCATACACAGGGCATATTTTTCAGTTAAGCAGGCATGGCATGCGGGAGTGGTGAACACACATAAATGTCCCAAATGCGCAACAGTAAATGCAACACTTAGCCACGGCTTGTGGCAATGCAGAGAGATACGGGGGTTTTGGACAGCTCTCTCCAGGTTCATGGGCTGGGTTCTGGGGTTTCGGGTGGATCTATCCTTTGAAAGGGCAATATTGTGCTCCACGATGAAGTGGAATAGAGGAACGTTGGAAGAAAAGCTGTTCCTCAGTAAACTTTGTATTTTGGGGAAAAAATGCATTCTAAATTGCTGGACAATGGACAAAGGCCCCTCATATTGGTATTGGAGAAATAAGCTACATGAGCTTATGCTATGGGAAATGCAGGACGCCCGGAATACATTAAAGAGGCGCCAAAGATTTATAAAGATCTGGGGGGCATACCTACACAGGATATCGTCACGAGCACGTAGCCATGTTCTGAATATACTAGGTTAGACTATATACAGGGCTACAGTATAACTAGGAACACGAGACACGATTACAAAGGGGGGTGGGGAGGAGAGAGGGGGAGAAGATGAAGATTTAGTAAAGGGAAGAGGGGGGAGGGAAGGGGAGCCCATAAAGAAAAAAAAAAAAAAAAATCAGATAATGAACATTCAATTGTCTGAAGTCTCATGATATGATTAATGAATCTGATGTGTGAATGATGCAAATAAGCAAAGTAATGCCAATTGAAGAAGATATTAATTGAATGGGCATGGGAAGGGCGGGAGGGAGAGAGCAATGTTACAAATTGGTTGATAGTAGTTATCTACAAGTAATATTTGTTTGTTAACTATGGTTCAGTTAAAGTATTATCTTAAATGGAATGTGATAATTATTTAGTAATGTCAATAGGAAGGGCTGATTAGTAGAAGTAATACTGGGAGGGGAAGGCGGAGAGACAGCACCGAGTCTATCAGAGTACAAGGCTCGGTGGAAACTACATGGAATGGGTGGGAGGGAAGAGGGGAGAAAATGTATTAAAGAAAGCCGGATGATGGATGTTAATGTCAAGTTATACAGTGGAAATCATTGGGGTGGCACTGAGTGCTCCCCTAGCTGTTGTTATAATAATATGTGTCATCAATAAAAAATGTTGAAATATAAAGCTGATGACATTCTTAACTTGGCCAGTCTTCTCAGGACCATATCCCCAAGGACTGGAAACCAGATCTGTCTCAGCCAAAACAGAGCTATGAGGATCATGATTCCATGATCCCTTCTGAATTTTAAGGTTCTGGTCACCAAATCTATGAGATAATATCTGTACAGAAAACCAGTCATCCAGTTAAGGAAGAAGATGTTTGTTATAAGTCTGCTTACTGATTCTTGAAGCAGAATAATATCAGCTTTCTATTGAAGATTGTTGCAAACAGGTCCACTTCAGACTAGGCACAATTCTCCTATCCAGCTCCACCTCAAAATGATGAGGAACACAAAAGTCAGTTCTGAAGAGGAATTGAAACACTACAGAAATGGAAACATCCATGACTCACTGAAAGTCATTATAGCATTTTCTATGTCTGGGAGGCAGAGCTGATCTAGTGATATGGCTGCTTTAGACCATACAAAATATGCTGCACCTCTTTATTCTCATGTGTCAAAGACAAAACTTTAATACTGCCCCTTGAATATGGCTGCCAACTGTCTTCAGTTCCTTGCTCAAGCATTCAAAGTGGGGAGGCAGGGTAATGAAATTTCTCTGAAAATTGTCAATGTATCCTTGGACCAAGGAGGCCAAGAGACTCGAGGCCTCTTCAATGTGGTTTGTCTACCTGAGGTTTGTGCAGCTTCATAATTCTGGGAATGCATCTTTGATGTCAAGTTTAAAGAACTGGACTTCAGTTTACTGGCAAGCTTGTTCTAGAAGGTCCAAACAGCTTTGTGAGACAACTTTATATAGATGTTATAGTTGGAGGTGCTGTAACTATATCCCAGATATTTATGCCAAACTTTATTATGATCTGTACTGGACATCTTCTGTTTGAACTTGAGGCAAAACTCGAAGACATTGGTCTGCCTCTAGAACATGGTGATGAATAGCAACAAAGTAAAATCAAACAAAGTTATTTTGCTTTCACAAAAGATGGTGCAATGAGATGTAAAAAGTCATCTGGATGGTTTATTGGCACAGTTGTATTAAAAAAACATTATGGGATGGTTAAGCAGAGTAATGAACAAATGTCAAAAGACAACTAGGGCAATCTAGTGGATTTTAGAAAAAAATAACCTAAAGGCCAAGATAGCATCTAGGCAGGACACTCATGAATTAAGCTCCTTGATTTTTGCTTATTTTAAATTCTTATCTTGAATGCTTAAGCGTAAAGGGAAGCTTTGGGGTCCTCTTCCCCCCTTTGAAGTTGACTTCAGTGCTGCAGCAAGCTTCGATTACAACTTTCACGAGATGTTGTCCAATATCGGCAGGCTCATCCGCCTTGTCTAGGGCAAACACCCACAACATAGAAGGCAAGATTTTGCTAAGTATGCAGTTTCCTGGTTTTGTTCTGGGACTATAGAGAATTTTGGGAGCTGAGCCAGCAGCTGAATGTGCTGCCCTAAAGGGGCAGCTTGCTCCATTCCTGTATCTGAGTCAACTGAAGTTTTGGTCTTCCCAGACCTGGTGGACACAAACATTTTTAGCCAGAATTCATTATGAATAACAAAATTGCAGAAAGAACTTAGTATTTCTTGGAACCAAAATTTAGATGCTGAACTCCTAGATAGTCCATCTGAGATCACGCTTGAGTCTATTTGGATGGCAGCTGAATGACTACATAGGCTGTGTGTAGCTGCTATATCAGTTTTCTCTGCTGATTCTGCTCTTGATAAGCAGTTAAATGGGCATTTACTGGCTCAGGAAAAAACAACGTCAGATTTGGAGGACACAGTTTTCCAGATTAAGGAGCTTCAAGGTTAAGCTTCACAAGATAAAATGTTGTTTATGCATAAAACTGAAAATTTAGATAATATTGCTCCTGCACTGAACTTGAGACTTCTGAATTTTCCCTGTTTGAAATTAAGTAGTCCTCATGAAACTAAGTTTTTCAAAGAAAATTTCCATTTTCCACAGTTGGGTTTATCACTTCTTCAAAAAATTTACTTTCTACCTGTTGTAACTAATTGCTAATTCTTCACTGATTGATGCTCCAAATGTTTTATAACTACTATGTTAGATCAATCACAAAAAGCGATTGCTATAGAGCAACATTTGCTGTTTCTTTTTTATTTCTTTAAGATAAGGCAGCTCTGACCACACGCCCCACACTTTATATCATGCCTTCTGGGGCTGCCCGGGAGTGCGAGCCTTTTGGGGGCAAATTCAGAGGTTCATGACTATAACGGTAGACACCAGTGAGCAGGACTTGGGATCAATATGTGCTAGACACGCAGTCAGCATTTAAAACACAGGCGGAGGGAGCTAGGATTTGGTGTCACAAAGTATGTCTGGTGGCTCGCAAGAGCATCCTGCAAAGGTGGATATCCCCAGACCCACCTGCGTATAGACAATGGAGGAACCAGGTACATGAGCTGGCCACGTGGGAAGCTAGGGAGGCGAAGGGGGCCACGAAGCAGAAAGTGTTTCTTGTTAGTCTGGAGCCAATATATACAGGGGCTCAGTCCATGTGGGCGAAGCCTGCTGCTAAATTTGTTATAAGATAAGGCAGCTCTACTTCAACTATATTTGAGATCACCTGCGATTTCTTTTCTGGGTGGAAAGGGTTTTGTTACTTCCTGACCTGTCCCATTGCACACAGAACCAATGCAAAGAATTTCTTCTTCTGTATCAAAAGTCAGTATCCATGGGGGCAAAATTTCAGCTGTTACCCATGTAAAAGTGTTATTAATTTAAATAATGTGACTTATTTCTATGATCCATCTCAATTACACTTTTTTAGATAACAGTAGTGACTCAATAGGCCAGTTTCAGTTAATAAACAGAAATTGAATTGTATTTGTCTGACTAGAGTTGCTGCCTTTATTTACCATTTAGATTATTTTCTTTAATTATGCAGCTTCTCATGCTTCATGGAAGCTTCTCACCCTATGGGCCGATGCACAGAACTCCAGCACTGTAGTGAACAACACCAGTAAATAGCACGGGAGCAGTGCAGCAAAATAGCTTCCCAATGCTCAACACTAATAGCATACAAATTACATGCGTGCTGTTAGCGTTGAGCATTAGGAAGTTATGGGGGAGGAATTGCCTGGAACATGCGCACAAGACCTGTGTGGTAAGCATAGCTCTTGTGTGCGTGTGCCCAGTCAAACTGGGGAGCAGAGAACCTGTGTACAGAAAACAGAAATCTGCAATGGTTTATGAGAGCAAGAGAATCAGATCTACAGTGACATTCTTCAATGGGATTTCATGGACACGTTTTTCAACCTGACGCTCAAGGAAGTACATTTTCTGAAGTATTGCCAGAACGACCAATTTATCTTCAAAGGGGATGGATGACATTTTCATGAACAGAATGTCTTTCTGCACTTCAAAAAAGGACAATACTTCTTTGAGAAATCCTCTCCAAGTAACCCAACACCAGCTCCAAGGTGGCGTTAAGTTTCCAGTGTTAAGGCAGTGTTTTTTGTGCGTTGTTTTTCTGAGCATGGAAAGGAATAACTGATGACCTAATTTGCATCTGACTACATTTTAATACTATTTGCGGCCATTTTTGGTGCACACTGTCTCCAGGGTTGGTGCCCTGTGAACATCCTGTGCACCCTAATACAGGATGGGTGGGGGTGAGGGTTCTCCTTCCCTTCTTCTTTGCCACTGTCCACCGCATCCTTCTCTGATGGCCTGTTTGCCAATATAGGTGGGGGTAGGATATGGGGTTGAGGAAGAATGCTGTTAGGAAAGACCAGATTTTTGAATTTAAGAAATCTGCTACTTAACAGCAAGGAATTGGACTGATTGCTGTGAATCATGGGTATTTGGGAGGCAGGGAGGGGGGTACTGGGAAAAGATAAACCTAAGGCAAGAGTTGTTTTGGCTCCTTCAGCCCTCTCCAGCATCAAGTACTTGACTATAATATTGTTTGCCTACTATCCATAAAAGAGGGAGGAGATCAAAACCATCCCTGCTGCACTTCTTACCTTGTGACCTTGGGCAACTCACCCTCCATTGCCCCAGGTACATAAACTTACCGTATTTTTCGGACTATAAGACGCACTTTTTTCCCCCAAAATTTGGGAGGAAAATGGGGGGTGCGTCTTATAGTCCGAAGGTAGCGATTCCGGATCGCCCTCCCCCCGAGTTCGGGATCGCCCTCCCCTACTCATGTCAGCGATGTTCCCTGGTGGTCTAGTGACGTCGGGGCAGGAAAGAGCCCCCTCTTTCCTGCCCAGCACGCTGCTCTCCGTCCTCCTGTATGCTGCCTGACGGTCTCGGCGAGATTCAAGCGGCCATTTTGAATATCGCCGAGACCGTCAGGCAGCAAACAGGAGGACGGAGAGCAGCGCGCTGGGCAGGAAAGAGGGGGCTCTTTCCTGCCCCGACGTCACTAGACCACCAGGGAACATCGCTGACGTGAGTAGGGGAGGGCGATCCCGAACTCGGACAAGACGCACCGGAGCACCTAGGTTTTAGAGGAGGGAAAAAGGAAAAAATGTTTTTTTCCTATTTCCCTCCTCTAAAACCTAGGTGCGTCTTATGGTCCGGTGCGTCTTATAGTCCGAAAAATACGGTAGATTGCGAGTCCTCTAGGAACAGAGAAAGTACCTGCATATAATATGTATGTCTAGTAGTGCTATAGAAATGATTAGTAGTAGTAATTGAACCCAGTTCCCCTGGTTCTTAGGCCACTCCTCCACATGGAAGAGGTTTGCACTCTGGTGTGAGGGAAAGACCCTGAATCATTTTTCCTGTCCCCATACCTTATACATCTTTCAGAGTCAGGTTTAAAACACCAATCCTGTTAGAATACACCTTAGTGTAACTGACACATATCACTACTTTCTAGAAGGTAAACTCATCTCTGTACAATCATTAGTAGTTCAATTTATGCAGGGCTTGTTTCTATTGAAGTCTCTCCCATCAAGACTTCCACAGCATAATGGGACATCAATTTTGTTTTAACCCAGATGACGAAAGCTTCTTTAGAGCTATTTAACACCTGTGAGCTGAAGTACCTGACCTGGAAGGTCTTGGTTTTGGTGCAGTAATTTCATATCACAGGATGAGGGAGCTCCAGGTTCTAGTAACTGATTCACCTTATACGAGGTTTTACAATAGAGTGGTTCTGCAAAATCATCCAAAGTTCTTCCCTTAAGGTAGGTTGGAGTTCTATCTTAATCAGTCTATTGTCTTGCTAACACTTTTTCCTAGATCTCAAGCCAATAAAGGTAAAAATTGCACTGCACACACTGGATTGCAAGAGAGCCTTGGCCTCCTATCTGGAGTGGATTAAAAACCTAGAAAGGCCATCCAGCTTTTGTTTTTGACCGAAACAGGCTGGGGGATGATTAGCAAGCGCACACTTTCTGAATGGCTAAAAGATTGCATCTATTTCACTTATGCCCAGGCAGGCCTGACTCTTGAGGATCATGGCAAACTCAATGTCAAAGCTATGGCAGCATCTTGGGTTAGCCTCTATGGAAGAGATCTGCAGAGCTGTAACATGGATTTCTGTCTATACATTCACATCTCACGATTGCTTAGACAGCTCACCAGAATCTATCTGAGGCAAATGAAATCAATTTGTTCTATTTTCTTCAAGACCATTTTAGGTTGATGGTGCAGAAGGTGAATTTGTCTTCTTTGGATTATTGCAACTCCTTATAATTAGGAATCTCGCTTAAACTGCAATGGAGACTATGCTTAATTCAGAATATGGCTGCAAAATTGGTATTTGGTAAGATGAGGTCACAGTTCAAGGAAGATGAGCCCTTGAACTGCAGTTGGGTTAGCACTGCCCGGTCAACCTGAGTGCTAGCCAGGCTCCGACTGACGGCAGGCAAATCACCCAGGCAAGGCCCAGGCTCAGCAGGAACTGGAGAACAGGTGACAAGGCAGGCAAGGCTGGAGCCGGAGGCAGGGCAGTTAAGACAAGGCTGACTTGAATAGAGACAAGGTAGAGTCCCATTGCGAAGACAGTGAGAGGAAAGATACCATCGCCCTAAATGGGCCTGAAGGGCTGATGTTAGCCAGGTATGCCCAACCTATTCTTCTGCCACGGGACTCAAAAAAGGAAGACACCACTGGCTGTTGATGCAGGAAGCCAGAGAGAGGCAACATCCCGGAGCGACAATGCCCCCAGGTGAGCCAGGACACGAGGCACGACCTGGGGTCATGACAGATGAAATCTGATCATGCTATGCTTCTGTTGATGAAGCTTCATTGGCTTCCCATCGCAGCACAAGTTGAGTTTAAGATTTGTTGCTTGGTATATAAAGCTCTATTTGGCCAATATCATGAGGTTTTTGCTCCCTAGGTTTAATTTCTGGGATCCTCTTTTACCAGCAGAAATTCTGATTGGTTGCTTTAAACTTTTCCTACTAATAAAGGTCAATTTATGAGAAGTCTTTTCTCTTTTATGCAGTGAAAATTTGGAATTGTTTACCATTAAATGTTTGTCTTGCTTCTACCTACATTAGTTTTCAGAAGTTATTGAAATACTATGTGCTTAAGAAATGCTATGAAATTGTAGAATGATAATTCTTGTGGGTTTCTCTTTATGTATCTGCAATATTTGTTCTCAACCTTGAACCACCTATGGTGGGGATAAAGCAGACTAGAAGCATTTTAGTTTAGTATAGGATACTCCAACCCACTAGTCCCATTTCTTTCAGTTTTACAAAATGCCTTTCAAAAAAATAAGAATAATACTTACAGCTTGTTACTAGCAAAAAACAAAACAAAACCCCAAAACAAAAATAATAAAATAAACACAAAACATGTTAGTGTGTCTGGTTGACGCAATTCATAATTTCTTTTTGCTGAAGGCAGCCTGTATCACATGTTGTGATGATTTTATATCCCTTGCTCCTCAAAGAGCACCTGCTACAGATAAGTAACAGCTTCTTGAGAACTGTAGTTGCCACAAAAGATTGTCCTGGCTGAGAAAATGACTTGAAGGAGGACTGCTAGGAATGGACAGTGAAAGTCTTTGGCTCTTTTCAGACAGCTCTGAAAGACTCTATCCATCTAGAACAAAGCAAAGCCCCATGACCCAAATAGGTAACTCAGTAAACTGCTTAAAAATGTTTCATTAAAACTTACCAAAACATTATTGCTCAAAGAACAGATGTGGTAAGTTCCCTTATCCTTTTTTTTGTTAGGAGTAATTATATAGTGCCAGGGATAGCCTCCAATTTGAAATGAATTTTCAAGACAAGATACTTCAAACAGCAGAGGAGGAGTATCTGTAAAAAACAGAAAAATAGTATAGACAAACATACACTAGAATATGCTGATCAGAACCATAAGCACCTTTTTCTTACTTTCCTTCATTTAAGGAAAGTTTGCTAGGAAAGTTCATTT